>NC_041392.1:593039416-593043015 GCF_002162155.2 Triticum dicoccoides | reverse complement strand
GTCGGCTGGGCTGGCTGCGAGCTGGGCCAGTTGGCCCAGTGGGGGGTCCTTTCCTTTTTTTTTGTTAGTTTTGTTTTGTTTTACTTTTCTTATTTTCTTCTGTTTTGGCTAATTGTTTGGGCACCAAATGAGTGTTGTGAAATATGAGAGCTGGCCCACAAATCACAACACTATAAATCCTACCACCAAAAACTAGTTTGGGTTAATTATCATTTCACATTTATTTTGTATTAATAAAAAGGTTATTAAATAATGTTTTCAGCCACTGTTTGAGGTTGTTTAAGTCACTTATTAAATTTCAAAAATATTGTTTACAATTTTATCATAGTATCTGATTTATCTACTATTTATTAAACATTTTAGTTTTAATATTTGAAAACTTTTATTGTTTGCTTGATTTTGAATTTTGAATTATAATCAGTTTCGAACTAACGCGAGATTAGAAACAATAACCGTGGTGACATGGCATCATTAACGTGGGATTACTGTAGCTTAATTATCCGGGCGTCACACCATTGCATTTCATACAATAAAGCGACAGCCAAATGGCTCCTGCCAGTTGTCGATAACTGTTACAAAACATGATCATCTCATACAACAAATTATATATCGTCATGTCTTGACCATATTACATCACAACATGCCCTGCAAAAACAAGTTAGCCGTACTCTACTTTGTTGTTGCAAGTTTTACATGGCTGCTACTAGGGAAAACCCTAGCAGCAGTGCGGGTTTTAGGCCTATCAATAGCGCGGGGCGATGCGCTACTGATAAGGCGCTATAGCTAACGTATAGCAGTAGAGTGCCTCCGCCCACGCTACTACTAAATCGACTTAGTAGTAGCGACTTCCCGGAGGAGCGCTACTGGTAATTACTAGCAGCGCTTCTCCCAGCCCGCGCTACTACTAGTATTCCGTATTTTATTTCTTTTTTATTTCATGTTGTATTCATACACCTCTATACAAGTTTTCATACAACAGCAATTTAGAGATTGTTTTTACATCATAGTGAGTTATTACATCATTGGGTGAAAGAACCGTGGACTAGTTTCAAGTGGATGGACATCCACTTGAAACTAATCCGCGGTTCTTTCACGCAGTGATATAATAAATATGATCATCATATCATTAACAACTTATCATCATAATACATCATTTTCATATAACACCTCATGATCATCATTTTGATCGATAAGACATCACATAGCAAGTTGGTCACTAGTCATAATCACAACTACTCCTCATCATCAACTCTAACACATTGTACCACATAATAAACCTATTGTACCTCATAGGACCTACTACATTCTCTTAGGGCCTACTATATTCTCTAAGGTAAAATAGCAAAAAACAAGATAGCCCTTGGCTCTCCATTATGGAGAATGCAGATTATCCTGTCTCCAATTCTTGCCTTTTGCTTAAAGTTGCTTCCAAGAACCTCCTTACGAATGTCCAAACATTTTTTCCACTCTTTGATTAGCATGTGTTCACCGGTTTCAGAAATCTGATATGCACAGGTGAGATCCGTAGGATGACCTGGTTGTAGGTTCAGAACTTCAAGGTGACCATTGTAATACATCAGATGAGGCACACAATCCATCGGGATTTTCTGTTGAAAAACATAGTAATAACTTCGTAGTTAGCAATGATGTACTAGTTTTAGAAGTATGCAAAAGATGAACGGATGTCGTAATAGTAAAAAATCTTATCAGGGTATCTCCATAAAAGTTATCGTGGTTCAACACATGCACTAGTGGCACGTATTCACCATAATTTGAAGGAGTTCGATAATATGTATTGTAATTCTCAAAGAAAGTACAAAATGCGATCAGATGATTTTTCTCCTCATAAGTTAATTCGGAGCCATCAGTGTAGTGGGTTTTGTCTACCATCTTCTGCACATTCTTTGAAGATTCAAAATAAGTTGTCAATGGAAATAAGCTGTCAACTATTTTGAAATAAACAATATAAATTAGTTAATAACTATGTTTGAGAAACTCACATTGCGGTAGAATCGGAAGCGTATCAATAAGGACCCAAATGTCCATATTGTTTTGCTTGATGTCAGGATCACCAAGATCCATGGTGACAATCATACCCTCATAAAACCATACATTTTGCAAAGTGCTTCCCAATTTTGGCAACCAAAATGGGTTACGCTCTGAGAATTGTATAGATTTACTTCAAAATCGATATCATGATGGGTCCTTAGGTGTATTCTCTTTGTTTGAAAATTTTCATGGTCTTCAAAACCCATCCTCTCCAAGACATAGCGTCTTGCATGGCATGGGATAAGCTAGTCGAATTGCAAAAGATGAAAATTAGACGTTGAAATAGTTGAAGTCATGCTTAATTATGAAAAAACACTTGTCGTTGTTGCGTACCGTTTCAACATCGAAGGTCTCCTCGAGCTTAATGCCGAAGCGCCGATCTTCGTCCAGCTCAACGAACATGTCGCACATACCTCGATCGTCGTGGGACCAGCTGCACTCCCCCGGGAGACTGTCGTCGTCCGAGTACGACATTTCCTAATTCAAAGATTAAACTTGTACAATTAAATATATATACTAAAAAACCTAAATAAGATCATTATTTTTTCGAGAAAATCCAGGCCACTCGATATTTCCTATATATTCTAGCACAAGTCATGCCAGAATTCACGGAAAAATCCGGCACGACCTTTGCTAAAAAAGGACATATCGAGCGCCTGAAATTTGCCGGAATGGAAATTAATCAAAACTCCGTCAAAACATAGGCCACTCGGAGGTGTAAACTGAACATGAACAGCCACTTGGGCAACAACATATCCTATTTGAGCAAATATGACATGTTCAACTAGTTCTATTAATTCAACTAGTTCTTACTAAATATAAACTTACTATAAATAGAAAAAAGCTAGTTCTTTCTAAAAGTAAAGTAGTTCAACTAGTTATATTAATTATCTTACTAAAAACACATTAGTTCTATTAATTGAACTAGTTCAACTAGTTTATTAATTTACTTACTAAACTAGTTCAACTACAACTAAAGTAGTTCAACTAGTTTATTAATTTACTTACTAAAAATAAAATAGTTGCTTTAACTAAAAAAATAAACTAGTTCTATTAATTTTCGTACCAAAAATAAAATAGTTGTATTAACTCAACTAGTTCAATTAAGCACTTACTATGAATAAAAATAAACTAGTTTTTACTAAAAATAAACAAGTTTAACTAGTTATATTAATTTTCTTACTAATTCTATTAAACACTTACTAAAATTTAACGCTAACTAATTTGATGAACTCTAAAATTTAACCCTAACTAATTTGATGAACTCTAAAATTTAACCCTAACTAATTTGATGAACTCTAAAACTAATTCTACTTAACAACTACTATCATAATTAGCATCTAATTTGATGAACCCTAACTAATTAGATGAACTCTGAAATTTAACCCTAAGAACCCTAGCTAGGCAGAGGTAGGGGAGGAGGAGGAGGAGGGCGTGCTCACCTCTGGCGCCGGTGGAGTTAGGGAGAGCGGCACGCGGCGTCGAGGTTGGGGACGGGGTCGGGGCGGCGGGCGCACGGCGGAGGGCGGTGATGTAGGGGGGGTGTCGAG
>NC_041392.1:592993020-593038939 GCF_002162155.2 Triticum dicoccoides | reverse complement strand
CGGGGGCGGCGTCGAGGTCGCGGTCGGGGGCGGGGGTGGCGTCGAAGGAGTGCGGAGAGCGACGGGTCGCGTGCGGCGGCCGACGATGATGCAGGGCGGCGACAGCGGAGGGGTAGGGATTTGGGGGGAAGTGGCCGTGGGGAAGAACAAAGTTAATTAAGTTAAAAGTAGCAGTAGCGCGTTCCAGGAAGTGCACTGCTGCTACGGTAGCTATAGCGCGTTTCCTAACAAGCGCTACTGCTATCCTTCTCTTTTTTATTTGCTTTCCATTTAATTTTATTTTCATTAGCAGTAGCGCATTTGTCCTTAAACGCGCTGCTACAAAACAAGTAGCGGTAGCGCGGTTCCACGTAGATCGCTACTACTATCTGTAGCCTATCGGCTAAGCCGTGGGAATTTTAATAGTAGCACTTTTGTACTCGGGCGCACTACTGCTATAGCTGTATCTGCAGCGCGGTTTCTAAATACCGCGCTGCTGCTAATTAGCACCAGCGTGCGTTTTTATCCCGCGCTACTGCTAATGTTCTGTGTATAGGGTTTTCCCTAGTAGTGCTGCTATAGGCTTCTAGCAAGAACCGTTCTTACCTAGACATCAAAACTGCAATGATTTTTCGTCAAGTATGTTGTTTTAACCTTCAACAAGGACCGGGCGTAGTCAAACTCGATTCAACTAAAGCTGGAGAAACAGACACCCGCTAACCACATGTGTGCGAAGCACGTCGGTAGAACCAGTCTCATGAACGCTGTCATGTAATGTCGGTCCGGGCCGCTTCATCCAACAATACCGCCGAATCAAAGTAAGATGTTGCTGGTAAGCAGTATGACTATTATCGCCCACAACTCTTTGTGTTCTACTCGTGCATATAACATCTACGCATAGACCTAGTTCGGATGCCACTATTGTTGAACACAGTATTTCATAAAAAATTCCTACGATCACGCAAGATCTATCTAGGAGATGCATAGCAACGAGAGGGGGGGAGTGTGTCTATGTACCCTCGTAGACCAAAAGCGGAAGCGTTTAGTAACGCGGTTGATGTAGTCGAACGTCTTCGCGATCCAAATGATCGAAGCACCGAACGTACGGCACCTCCGCGTTCAGCACATGTTCAGCTCGATGACGTCCCTCGATCTGTTGATCCAGTTGATGACGAGGGAGTTTCTCAGTCCGACAGTGTGATGACAGTGATGATGAAGCTACCGACGCAGGGCTTCGCCTAAGCACTACGACGATATGACCGAGGTGTGTAACTGTGTAAGGGGGCACTGCACACGGCTAAGAGAAGACTTGGTGTGTCTTCGGGGTGCCCCCATCCCACGTATATAAAGGGGGAAGAGAGGTGGCCGGCCCTAGGGGGGCACGCCATGGGGGGAGTCCTACTTGGACTCTCGGTCCAAGTAGGATTCGGTCCCCCCCCCCCCTTTACTATTCCAAGTAGGAGAAGAAGCGAAGGAGGAAGAGGAGAGAAGGAAGGAGGGGGGCGCCGCCCCACCCCTTATCCAATTCGGACTGGGCAAGGGGGGCGCGCGCCACCTCTTGGCCGGCCCTCTCTCTTTTCCACTAAGGCCCATGGTGGCCCATTAACCTCGTGGGGGGTTCCGATAACCCCCGGTACTCCGAAACTTATCCGGAACGACCGGAACCATTCCGGTATCCGAATGTAGCCTTCCAATATATGAATCTTTATGTCTCAACCATTTCGAGACTCCTCGTCATGTCCATGATCTCATCCGGGACTCCGAACAAACTTCGTTTCATCAAAACACGAAACTCATAATACAAATCGTCATTGAACGTTAAGCGTGCGGACCCTACGTGTTCGAGAACTATGTAGACATGACCGAGACACATCTCCGGCAATAACCAATAGCGGAACCTGGATGCTCATATTGGCTCCTACATATTCTACGAAGATCTTTATCGGTCAAACCGCACAATAACATACATTGTTCCCTTTGTCATCCGTATGTTACTTGCCCGAGATTCGATCGTCGGTATCATCATACCTAGTTCAATATCGTCACCGACAAGTCTCTTTACTCGTTCTGTAATGCATCATCATGTGTCTAACTCATTAGACACATTGCTTGCAAGGCTCATAGTGATGTGCATTACCGAGAGGGCCCAGAGATACCTCTCTGATACACGGAGTGACAAATTCTAATCTTGATCTATGCCAACTCAACAAACACCATCGGAGACACCTGTAGAGCATCTTTAATTATAATCACCCAATTACGTTGTGACGTTTGATAGCACACAAGGTGTTCCTCCGGTATTCGGGAGTTGCATGACCTCATAGTCTGAGGAACATGTATAAGTCATGAAGAAAGCAATAGCAGAAAAACTAAACGATCATTATGCTAAGCTAACAGATGGGTCTTATCCATCACATCATTTTCTAATGATGTGATCCAGTTCATCAAATGACAACACATGTCTATGGCTAGGAAACTTAACCATCTTTGATTAACGAGCTAGTAGTTAAGTAGAGCCATACTAGGGACACTCTGTTTGTCTATGTATTCACACATGTACTAAGTTTTCGGTTAATACAATTCTAGCTTGAATAATAAACATTTATCATGATATAAGGAAATATAAATAACAACTTTATTATTGCCTCCAGGGAATATTTCCTTCAAAATTTGCACACAATTTACACAAAAATTAAGTTTGTTAATAATATGCACGAATAAGCATATAATAGTCAAAAAATTGCAAAAAACACTAAGAAGGAATGAATTAGTGGCTTTGATGATACGCAAGAATAAGCATACAATAGTGTTATTTTCGTGGAAAAGGGAGTTTTTTAAGAAGGAATGAATTAATGGCATTGATATTACCATTAAGAAATAAAGAAGTGAAATAGAAGCTAAATCAAAATAGCAAAGTTTTCTAAGAATGAATTAGTGCCATTGGTATTACCAATTAAGAAGAGAGAAAGAAAAAGCATAAAGCAAATAATGACAAAATTTGCACACAAGTTACATATAAATCACACATTTTTATACTAATATGTAAGAGTAAGCATATAGTAGTGCAATTTTCGTAAGATGCATCATTGCATGGGTGGGATCATAGTTTTTTTGTTTTGGCTGATCCATCATTGCACGGGTATATGGTACACTACTTTGTATGTGTTTCGAGTAAGCTTTTCTCTCCTGGTTGTCCAACTGGATGTGTCGAGTTCATTGCAAGTGTGTCAACATGCTAGTCGTCGTTATGTGTTGTCTGTTGTCTTCGCTAACAAATTTTGTTGCTTGTAAAATAGTTCTCTTGTACAAGTATAGATAGATAGAGGGATCATGGAGGCATAGAGGAGGGAGCTTGGACTCATTTCTGGTTGCTGAGAATGAAATGTCTCTTTATTTGCTGTGGCCATTTTTTACGGAAGCAAAAAGGTTTTTTTATATTCGATATGTTTTACTTGTTTTCATTTTATTTCTCGATATAAATCTATTGTGGTATTCAAAATTATGGCCGCCTAAACCACCTTTCCCTTGTGAAACAAGAAAGTGGCGAGCACTTATTAGAAACTGGGCCCTTTTTTCAAACTCTAAGGGGTTTGATGTCAATAAATACACCCTTTTTTTTAGGTTCTCGTACCATATGGGGGTTTTGGTAAATAAATACGCCTTTTTGTGAAGTTTTCAAACTCTAGGTGGTTTATGGTAAGTAAATAGGCCCTTTTGTCAAGTCTCAAACTCTAAGGGGCTTATGATAAATAATAGCCCTTCTGTAATAAAATTTCATATTCTAGGGTGTCCCTTGTAAGTTAATCACATATTTGCCTATGGTTTGCTGTAGCTTGTTCCATTTTGTATGCTTGATGGAGCCTTTGTCCTGTCTACTAGATGCACCTTGACTGTCGGTGTTTACATGAAAATAGGTCACTGCACAAACAAAAATGACATGAATATGAAATATATGTTTCATACAGTATGCCTAATGGGGACACTCCCAAGATGTTAAATGGTAGATGTCTTTGATTTACGACATTTCTGCCTCCTCTATGTGCTATCGACCTGTTTTTTTATACTTTGTATGTATACATGGCTTATGCTTTATCCATGTGGCTTATTGCATGTATTACCCTTTAAAGAAGAAATATTATAAAAAAGTTTTTAAAAAATTGCGCACAACTTTACTCTAAAATTGCACTTTTTAGTATGCGAATAATAATCATGTGATAGTGTAATTTTCACACGTATTGCACCATATTTATGTGCATACATTTACACTCACCCAACATCTCAACAATACCCACAAAAGAAAATAAAATCCAATTAATAAAGAAAAAAACAAAAGCAAAAACACAGGAGAAAAACAAAGGTTTTTTTTACACAACCTCGCGAAGTTCTTTATTAAACCGTCACCACATTTACAGGGACGAACGACAGGTTCCCGGAATGTCCTAACCAAACATGGCGGCCACCACTGAGAGTAAGAGCATGCTTCGCTAAGTTGTGAGTTTCAACATTCGAGCTCCTAAACTCATGACTAAATTTACAAAAATCAAAAGACAAAGAGTGATCTATTATTTCATGAATAATTGCTCCATAGCTTGCTGCATTTTCCTTCTTGATGTCCTCAGCCACCCCTTTGCAGTCCGATGCTACATGGATCCTCCAAAGATAGAGGTCATCCAGAAGAGTCAATGCTTCCCTTATCGCTAGTGCCTCGAGGGTTTGTGGATCAGCGATATGTCTGAAGAAGAGAGTGGAAGCTCCCAAAAAGACTCCTTCTTGATCCCTGCAAATAGCGCCAACAGCACCATAGCCCCGTCGAGAGACAACGGCGTCAACATTTACCTTTGCAGCTCCTTCGTGTTGTCTGACCCATCGAGTAGACCTCGTGGTTGCCGCACCCCTTGGTCTCTGATGCATGGAGTTCATAAACCGGAGATCCCTCGAGTAGTTGTTGATGAATCCGTTAATGGAGTGCGACGCCTGGAAAATATCTTCATGGGTAGCCTTTCGTCGAGCTCCCGAGATCGCCCAAAGTGTCACTATGAGCCTTTCAAACAAATCTGCAGGCAATATTTCATGTATCGCAGAAAGCCAGTCCTTAGCGCTATCCTCGTGCCGCTCAATCAATGGCTCCAGTAGATCATCTGGGGCGAGCGCCCAAACACCGGCCGCCAATGGGCAGTTCAGCAAAGCGTGTTTCCAAGTGTCTCTCCCCCCACATAGCATGCATGTATCTTCTGTTGCCATGTTTCGATGCTTCAGAACCTCTCCACAAGGCATAGATTGCCTAGCAAGGCGCCTGACAAACATCCTCAGTTTGGACGGAACCTGAATATGCCAGATCGTACTCCACTTGTTGCTCTCAGTCTGTCCAAACGAGGAACCCTCCTCTTCCTGTATCCACGCTTCTCGGTTAAGTTTCGTCCGCAATACCATCCGATACGCGGAACGAACACTGAAATTACCTTGTCTCAGTAGAGATGGGTTGGATCGCACAGATAATGGGCTTTGACCCAGTAGTTAATCGATATGGGGCCAGTTAGAGAAAACAAGCCCAGCACAAGCCAGGTAAAAAATGTAGAGCGTGAATCTCAGAGCAAAAATCCACGACCAAGAAATCAACTTACCCAGATTCAAAATTCAGGCAACTTACAAGTTGCTAAAGTGAGAAAAAAAATTAGTTTTCCAGTACTTGTCCGATGAAACAAAGTTGCCTTAAGAAGGCCATTATTCGAAAAAGCAAAAGAAAAGAAAGAAGATGACCCATAAATAAAGATATCAACGACGGTAAGTGAGTGACAAACACAAGTGTCCACAGAGCAACGAAATTAGTAAACACCATCAACAAGTAGTGTTGCGGACTTTGCAGCGTACTACAATGAACAATGCGTCAATTTTTACCCGCTACTTCCAAGTTAATTTCTCCAGGACATCAACAAGAAGAGATGGGCAATTCGTCTTTAGCTGCTTGTACCCCTCGGTTGCCATCACATCCGTCAGGACACCAGGAGACACGATGTAATCCACGCAGAAAGCCTTGAGCTGTGGGCAATGGTGCCGGTCCGCCAGCTCCAGCGTCCACGCGGCGTTCTCCACGTCAATGGTCTCGTGCAGCGCGCTCTCGCACAGCAGCCTCATCCTCTCCAGGCCGTACCGGTCCGCCGCCGCAAGCCAGTCGCACATCATCTCTCTGTGGCTCTGCTTCGAGTCGTCCTTGAAGACAGGGGGCAAGGCGTCCGTATAGATGAAGTGGAGCACGGCCTCGAAGGCCGCGGGTTTCATGTCGTGGATCCTCACGTGGCGGCTGCCGGGCTTGTCCGCCAGTGCCCCGAAGAACTGAGCGCAGAAGACCGGCGACCGCATCGCGACCACCGCCTTGTGCGCGGCGTAGTCGTTCCCGCCGACCTGAAAGGTCACGTCCGCCCCCCGCTTGCTGTCCAGGAGCCGCGCGAGGTCCTGGCGGATACCGGAGGGCGGCACCGCGATGGAGCTGGACGTGGTCGCTCCGGTCTTCGACTCCTGAACCTCGACGGTGCAACGCACTACGAGGCAGTCGTTCCTCAAGTACCGCGAATCAAGAGAATCTACCTTGACATACTTTTTGTACCCCCATGATATGTTATCGGTGGTGAAGTCGTCCCATGCGCACGGCTGGGCAAGAAGCGGCGAAGTTCCGGCAGGGCCATTGATCTCGAAGCTGTACTTCACAGTGGTCTTCTCTAAAGCAGGGGTGCTCAACACCTCCAGGTACAGTGATAGGTACCCTTCTTCTTCCTCTCTATTGCCGGCGGGGTAGCATCTGATTGCCCAGCTGTGACCTCCGACCTCAAAGGCATCGGATCGGATGAAGTTTCCGACGCCGGCCCTCTGGTGTAGACTGAAGCCGACGATGCTGAACTGGTGCGTGCCCCTGACGAGCACCGTTGAGTGCCTGGACATGGTGTCCCGGACGCGCGCGCCGGTGGGAGCCGGGGAGGCAGACGGGCTGGCGGCCATGGTGTGAGAGTTGTTGGATCACCGTGTTAGCTCTGTCGGCCGACGCCGAGTACTTTTCACAACGGTGACGATCAGTGGCAACGACAACCACCACGAACGTGCAACCAGAGCTAATCTTCCTGGCTTGATCAATCTTACTAATCAATCCAGCCCTAGCCAGTTAGCACACGGAACGCACGTACAGCGGTCGATCGATTCCGTCGGCTGGTAAACACACGTACGTACACGCTCAACGGGGGCTCGGGGCAGATTACAAGGGCTACGTATATGTAGTAGTCAGGACCTACACGGTTACGAGTTCTAATCCTGCAAGCTCCATGTACGACCCGGACATGGCACCACGCACGTTTGGTTATTTCCAACACTGAAGCATCAAAGAAGACCAACGCTATGCCGATAGATGAAAAGGAAAAAAAAAAGAGTAACATTAATCCTCATTGAGGAGTTGCAGCCACCGAAAAAGATGCAAGTGTGTATGACCCTGACATGGGTTGAAAGTCATACACACACCAACCAAAAAGCCACCGAGGAAGCCATTGATCGTGGGGCGGTAGAAGACGCCACCATCGAAATCACAATTTGGAGGCGATCTGACAATCCCATGCTTTCGTCGCCAGTGTCTGTTGATGGTAAATCTGGGCAGCCCAAACAATACAACACGAGTTGTCACTATCCCGTCAAGGCCATGATTAACACCGGGCAAATTGCCATGCTCCACAATCTTTTTTAGGTTTGGTAGCAAAATTGATGTAGGCATTTTCCGTGATAAACTCCTCTATCAGGGTACTAGACAAGCCTTCAGATTGGTTCTTCAAGAAACAAAGAGGAACCAACAACGAAAATATCTTCAATAACTATGACAATGATTTTGAGGAGTATATAAAGGCAGAGCCGTCGAGAGGCAGTGCCGAGAGGTACGTGCCCCTAGACGTGCCAACATCCCACGTGGGGTATGTGGGGGCCCTCTGGTGGGCTCAGTTGCCTCTGGCCCCATCCTCTCTTGAAACTTCGCGACACTTTTTTTATTGATTTTTTTTGTCCTCGTAAAATTGATTTCCCTGAAAAGTCCAAAACTAGTAGAAAACATTAAATGACACTTGTCACGAGTTAATAGGTTAGTTCAAAATAATAGAAATTGATGTCAAAACTACGCAATTATGATACGTTTGAGGCATATCACCCCTCACCTCTCATGTAAAACGGTATGGTTGGCACCTACCCTCGATGCATGTATCTTTCTACACCCACTGTGACCCGCAATCGTCATGATGTCGATCTCATCGGGTGTCCGTCATGCCGCTGCCGCCAAGGAAGCATGAGGAGGCGGTCGTGCTCTTGACTCCACACGTGCATATGGGAGGTGCACGGCTGCACGACGTCCATCATCTGTGCTCTTGCAAAGGAGAAGGAGGCGCTTGCCTCTCATTTCGCCCAAGCCAAGATCGAGAAGTGGAAAGCGTGCGATGCTCTCGACCGGGCCACCCCGCAGAAGGTGGTTGTTGGTGTCAAAACCGGCAGATCTCATGTAGGGGGTCCCAAATTGTGCGTCTGGGGATTGATGGTAACAAGGGACAAGTGGGACACAATGTTTACCCAGGTTCGGGCCCTCTTAATGGAGGTAAAACCCTACGTCCTGCTCGATTGTATTCGATGAGTATAGGGGTTACAAGACTTGATCTACCTCGAGATCGTAATGGCTAAACCCTAGTTGTCTAGCCTATGAGAATTCTGATGACCTCTATGGACTAAACACTCCGGTTTATATACACACCGGAGGGGTTTAGGGTTGTACAGAGTCGGTTTGTGAGGGAAGAAAATAACATATCCGGACACCAAACTTGCCTTCCACGCATATAGGAGTCCTACCCGGACACGGGGGAAAGTCTTCTGCTTGTATCTTCTCGGCCCATCAGTCCGGCCCATATCAAATAGCCCGGACACCCGAGGACCCCCTAATCCAGGACTCTCTCAGTAGCCCCCGAACTGGCCTTCAAACGACGATGTAGTCTCCGGCTTACGTCTTCGGCCTTTGCAAGGCTGGTTCTTCATCATACCTTGGACGGCTAACAGTCCGGCCATGACTTTCATGTTCCGCCTTTATGACTCCTTCCCTGTCGTTGCCTCGATTTCCACGTGCCGGGCGAATGCGAATGGTACATAATAATTTTTTACCAAAAAGCCCTGGACCACACAGGGACGACATCTATATAAAGAGGTTAGATCCCCAAGTGCCATCCACATCGTGCAGAGAGCATCAGGACTAGCCACGGAAAAACTTCAAAACATGGCCAACGCTCCTAGTTCTTCTTCGCGTCCTCATGGCCCTCAAGAGGGTGATTGGTGGAGCTGCTCCGTGTCCCATCTTCAGCTGAGTTGTCTTCAGACACAGGGATATCTCCCTCTCGCAGATATAGTCCCTATGCGAGCTGGATTAGCCTCGATCGGCAATGATGTGTTAGCAGAAAATTTCCCTAACCCCAACAAGGAGGAGAGGGTATGCTTCGTTTCATTTCTCTTGCGGGGCTTAGGATTCCCAATCCATCCCTTTCTCAGAGGCCTATTGGAGTTCTACGGAATCCAATTGCACAACCTCACCCCAGGTTCGATTCTACACATCTCGGGCTTTGTAGCCTTCTGCGAACTGTTTCTGGGCTGCGAGGAACATTTCGAACTATGGAGGAAGTTCTTCTGCCTCGTCCCTCGCCGTCAAGGGGGTTCCATATTTGAAGTGGGCGGCGCCGAAGTATGGCGCATAGCCGGATCAGGCTACCCTATTGGAACTCCCAAGGAGGTATCCTAGGAGTGGTCTTCGGAATGGTTTTATATTGAGGACGTTCCCCTTCTGGACCCAGTTCGGCGTGGCCTTCCCGAATTCTCTAGTGCTTCTTTAAAGAAATGCCTCAATTGGTGCCCCCGGAGTCCCAAGGAGGAAGATAGTGCGAAAGTAAAGAGGTTGGTCAGTAAGGTTAGATTACTGGCTCATTACGAGCTCTCGATAGTCGAAGTTATGGCTATCAAAATAAAACGATGCATTCAGCCCCTTCAGTCTAGAGTAACTCCTTTATGGTGTTATAACAGAGAAGACGACGCACCTCGCTACAGACGCAAGGGCCTAGATACTCCAGTCAAACTGGCCATAATTCTGGCCGATCTGTACAAGGGGGAGAAAGAAGACTTCCTTCGCTTAAACTGCCGAGAAGGCTTTTCCATGTACAACCCCATTGAATGGGTAAGTTTTTCTGATTATCAGCACTGTTCCACCTCGTTATCAAGGTACGCCTAATCAAATTGTTCTTGTTGTCTTAAAACAGTCATGGAGGAAGGAGGTTGAGAACATTCATTGTTCCTCCCTGCAGCCAGAAGACCATGCTCGCAATGAAGACCCCGGCTTCCGTGAGGATCAGGATATATACTTAGAGTTTGATGACAGAGTATTTTATCAAGCGAGCCTTGATGGCTCGGAGGTGGCTATCACGGCCGACTACCCCCGCCCTTACCCTTTCTCCATTGTAAGTAAAAAGGCTTCCTCAAAAAGAAACCCCTACTTGCACCTTGTTAATTGTACTTAAACTGTACTTCGTAGGATCGGCGCTCGACAGGCCGCACTCCCTCGAGAACGGCCTCTACATAGGGTTGTCTTTCAAAACGAAAGGAAATCGGGAGCGCTGTTGAGCTCCCTCCTTCTTCAAAGAGGTATGTCCTCTGATGTGTGCCTAAGCATGAAATCGGATTGTTAAATTTTTCCTCTACCTTTATTTCAGGAGGAGCACGCGGCAAACCGTGGGAAAACGCCCTGCTAGTCGAATATCAGTCAATCCGGCACCGGACTCGTCAACCATAACGAGAGCCGACATAGTGCCAGATCCGCCCCCACATGAGGATTTGGATGGCGTATCCGTCTCGAATTCCGAGGTGGAGAGCGTGATGAACCATCGTCGACTGAAAGAGGCCATGCGGGCTCCAGTGTTCATCGAGCAGGAGTTTACCGCACTCAGCTCCGTGGATGCATATATCCGAGCTGCCCGGGACAGACTTGCTGGAGTTACACAACTGTTTTCAAAGGATATGCTGGTAATAATTTGTGCAGATTTAATAGATACTAGATGATACCCCGCGCGTTGCTGCGAAATTTTATTCTGTTGAACATGTTAATAATTATAATCATTTATATGATAAATTTCATTTACATGCAGCGGGTTTTGTATATGCTTGTATTGTAACACGCAACACCAGCATGATGATTAAGATAATTAAAAAGAATAAGATATTGGAAAACCCAGGAGCTACGGATTCCTGTAATAGCATGGTCTTCTTATGAACATAGTCAAACCGCATGTCAAGATCTAAATCACTCCTTATAGTAACACTTGGTAAAATTCAGAGTAGCGGTGACCCATTGCATTGATGCAGTTTATTGTTCTGCGAAATTTAAACAAAATCTAGAGAATATTTAGGGTCTTAATCATATCATATAGATCATTTTGATTTGCACTAAAAGTCACCACTCTTTTCTTCACTGGACACTTGTATGACAATATCTTTTGTGAATCTACATGTCCTAGCTTACATATGGTCTGCAAAATCGACCAAAGAACTGAAAATGTCATCCTGGATTCCAAATGATCTACCTTTTTAAGTGAAAATGGCCGGCTCTTGTATATAGCAATAACCCTAAGGTACAATCATAGAATTATTAGACTAGCAGCCAAATATGCCTACCAATCTAATAAATAAACAAAGGATCTAGCTGATGAGTTTCGTTGTTTGATGTACGTCCTTCATGCACACAAATATATGTCGTCTCCAGAAACTCCTCTTTGATGTACTGGCATAACTCCCAAAGTTGATATCTCTCACCACATTCACTGCATCAGAGGCTATTTCTAATCATCGTTGAGCAAGCACCCAGACCTCACAGCAGGCTATGCCTTCCATTATATCAGGGTCCATCACACCACACCTCCCAACTTCCCGAGATATTGCCGGTGCCGCTCCTTGGCCGGGTTTCTTCGCCACGGCCTCGTCCAGATTGATTTAATCATTCCCTCGGGTGATGGTAACCACTTCGCCATTTTTTTATTGTGTGACCTTGCCACTTTTTCAACCTTGGTTAAAGCAGAAGAATATCATCAATGTAGCTCTGAACGAAGGTGATCGGCTCTGATAAATATTATAAGCAACACAATGGAACCTAGAGTACCTAGAACCCAGCGGAAATAATGGATTGAATCGAGGTGCTCACCAGTGTAACCTCTTGGCGGCGACGGGAAGCAGCACGGGTCGAGGTGACAGTGGAGGGTGGTGAGCAGGAGAAAAGTCTAACGACCCTGTTAGAATTTTGCTACTAGGCTTTTGGCCCAAAGCCCAACTAAAATTTTGAAATTCTCTTGGCCCATTCATACATACATGTGAGTGGAATGAGTGAGGCCAAAGTTTAGTCCCACCCCAAAAGTTGAGAGAGAGTTGCACCTTTTTATAAGGTGAGCTCTTCTACCACTTGTATGAGCATGAGAAGAGGAGACCTACACGCGCGCTCCTCCTCCACGCCGCGCCCGCGCCGCGCCGCGGGTTGCGGGATTGACCCGAACCAAGGACAGAGCTATGCACGTTGTCTATATTTTTGCTGCATGGGAAACTTAATGAGTCATTAATTAATAATTAACGAACGCGTTAATTACTGAACCGTTTCCGATTCTTTTGGATCGTGACGACTCGGACGTGGGGTTTACTCACACGACCTACCCGGCCCGCACTATATAGTCTGGCAGACGTCTACCCTAGCCACCGCCGCTTCGTATGGTTTCTCACCACCATTCCAGATCATTGCGCCGTCAAGCAAGTCTTCTCCATCCCTCCTTCCGGCGTGCACTGCGAGAAGGGACAGCAGGCCTCCGGAACCCCGCCTCTCGTGATCCTGTACGGGAGAGGGGCGATCAGGTTTTTGGGGAGCGCACTCGCGCGACTGCTGGCAGCGACGACTTCGTGAACGACGACTTCTTCCCCGACCTCGTCCTCGACGACATGGGCGACAACGTCAACGCCGGCGGTGCTGCACCCGCTGCACCGTATGTGATTCTATCCTTCCTGTTCGAGATCGTGGTAGAATTCATGCTTCTAGTATGTGCCCTAGATGTGATATGTTCATCTGCTATGCTAGTTCACATGATTAGTTTAATCTCTGCTGCTGTGGTCATGATTTATCTTCTGTTTATTCGGATTAAATCTTGTAGTAATTTGCTCATATTTCCAACAATTCAAAAACCTGATTATAGGCAATTTACTCCGAGTGGTTTTGCTGCGCATCTGAAGCCGTCTGCCTTTAAGGGGGCGCAATATAAGAGGTGGCGCACGATAGCAGTCTACTGAGACCATGGGCTGCTATGACGCCACCAAGGGCAAGCCTGAGGGCGATCTTAATCCAGCACAGCTGGAAGCTTTTGAGAAGATCGATACCCTCTTTAAAGGCGCTCTTCTGAGTGTTCTTGATGACTCCATTGTGGATTCGTATATGTCGTTTGACAACGGCAAGGACATGTGGGCTGCGCTCGAGGCCAAGTTTGGTGCCTCGGACGCCGGCAGCGAGTTGTACGTCATGAAGCAATTCTATAACTACAAGATGATTGATGAGCGCCCTGTTGTACAGCAGGCTCATGAGATACAGTCGCTCGCAAAAGAACTTGAGTACTTCAAGTGTGTGTTGCCGGACAAATTTGTTGCCGGAGGCATCATTGCCAAGATTCCACCTTCGTGGAATAATTTTGCTACTTCCCTGAAACACAAGAGACAGGAGTTTTCCGTTGCGGATCTCATTGGTACTCTTGATGTTGAAGAGAAGGCGAGAGCAAAGGACACACGTGCTCGAGTTGCTGAGGGAGGTTCTAGTGCCCACATGGTACAGAAGAAGAACTCCCAGCCCAACAAGTTCAAAAACAATAAAAACAAAACTCAGGGCAAAGGCAAGTTTGATACAAAGAACAAGCCATCACATTCTAACAACTTCAAGAAGAATTCTTATAAGAAGGGGAAGGGACTTTGCCATGTCTGCGGTGGTCCTAATCACTGGGCTCCGAAGTGTCCTAACCGCTTTGAGGAGCGCGAACATGAGAAGAGCGGCAAGTCCGCTAATGTTGTCATCGGTGATACTGATATGAAGGAATCAGGGTACGGTATTTTTTCTACCATCCTTTCAGTATTTCAATCCCCTGATTGGTTAATTGACACCGGTGCCAATGTATATGTTTGTGCTGACGCATCCATGTTTTCTTCTTACCAGGCAACAGGGACTTCACCCGTGCTGATGGGGAACGGGTCACATGCCATCGTTCGAGGTGTTGGTACGGTCGATCTGAAGTTTACTTCGGGGAAGACTGTGCGTCTGAAGAACGTTCATCATGTGCCGTCCATCAATAAAAATCTCGTTAGCGGTTCCCGTTTATGTCGAGATGGTTTTAAGTTGGTTTTCGAATCCAATAAAGTTGTAATTTCTAAGTGTGGATAATTTGTTGGAAAAGGCTATGAGTGCGGAGGCTTGTTCCGCCTATCTTTGTCAGATATTTGCACTAAAGTTATTAATAATGTTTGCCACAATAATGAGTCTGATATTTGGCATTCACGACTCTGTCATATTAACTTTGGTTGCATGACGCGGTTAGCCAACATGAATTTAATTCCGAAAATCTCTAGTGTCAAAGGCTCCAAGTGCTAAGTATGTGTGCAAGCTAAGCAACCTCGCAAGTCCCATAAGACTGCAGAGGCAAGAGACTTGGCGCCACTAGAGCTTATACATTCTGATCTTTGTGAGATGAATGGCGTGTTGACAAAAGGTGGAAAGAGATACTTCATGACATTTATTGATGACTCCACTAGATATTGTTATGTGTATCTTCTGAAATCAAAAGATGAGGCTTTGACTTTCTTTAAAAACTATAAAGCTGAGGCAGAGAACCAACTTAATCAAAAAATTAAACGGCTTAGGTCCGATCGTGGTGGAGAGTATTTTCCAATGAATTTGATCTGTTTTGTGCGGAACATGGTATAATCCATGAGAGGACGCCTCCGTACTCGCCCCAGTCAAATGGGGTAGCCGAAAGAAAGAACCGAACTCTAACTGATATGGTTAACACCATGTTAGACACTTCGGATCTATCCAAGGAATGGTGGGGGGAGGCGCTAATGACTGCGTGTCATGTCCTAAACCAAGTTCCCACAAAGCATAAGACCATTACTCCATTTGAGGAATGGGAAAGAAAAAGGTTAAAACTCTCTTACCTACGTACTTGGGGTTGTTTGGCGAAAGTCAATATACCAATTCCCAAGAAGCGCAAGCTTGGACCAAAAATCGTGGATTGTGTTCTTCTGGGCTATGCTTTTCATAGCATCGGCTATAAATTTTTGATAATAAAATCTAAGGTATCCGACATGCATGTTGGTATGATTATGGAATCAAATGATGCAACTTTCTTTGAGGACATATTTCCTATGAAGGATATGTCGAGTTCATCAAATCAGGAGATACCTACTCCGTCTAGTGAGGAATTCACTGTAATTCCTGAACCCACCATTGCGATGGAACACGTTGAGAATCCTATTGAGGGTAACAATGGAACTCCTGTGAGGATTAAGAGACAGAGGACTGCAATGTCTTTTGGTGATGATTTCATTGTGTACCTCGTGGATGACACACCCAGGACTATTTCAGAAGCCTATGCATCTCCTGATGCTGACTACTGGAAGGAAGCTGTACGTAGCGAGATGGATTCCATCTTAGCTAATGGTACCTGGGAGATCACTGACCGTCCTTATGGGTGCAAACCTGTAGGATGTAAGTGGGTGTTTAAGAAGAAGTTTAGACCTAATGGTACGATTGAAAAGTACAAGGCACGGCTTGTGGCCAAGGGTTATTCCCAGAAAGAAGGTGAAGAATTCTTTGATACTTACTCACCCGTGGCTAGACTGACCACAATTCGGGTGCTACTATCACTGGCTGCCTCACATGGTCTTCTCGTTCATCAAATGGACGTTAAGACGGCTTTCCTCAATGAAGAGTTGAAGGAGGAAATTTACATGGATCAGCCAGATGGTTTTGTAGTACCTGGTCAGGAAGGAAAGGTGTGCAAGTTATTAAAGTCTTTATATGGCCTTAAACAAGCTCCTAAGGAGTGGCATGAGAAGTTCGAAAGAACATTAACTGCTGCCGGCTTTGTAGTAAACGATGGTGACAAGTGCGTGTACTATCACTATGGTGGGGCGAAGGAGTTATTCTTTGTCTGTATGTCGACGACGTATTGATCTTTGGAACCAAACTTGATTTAATCAAGGAGGTTAAGGATTTCTTATCTCGCTGTTTTGAGATGAAGGATCTAGGAGTAGCTGATGTTATCTTAAACATCAAGCTGTTGAGAGATGAGAATGGTGGGATCACACTGCTTCAGTCTCATTATGTGGAAAAGGTCTTGAGTCATTTTGGGTATAGCGACTGCACGCCTTCTCCAACTCCATATGATGCTAGTGTGTTGCTTCGAAAGAATCAACGGATTGCTAGAGATCAACTAAGGTATTCTCAGATTATTGGATCGCTTATATATTTGGCGAGTGCCACGAGGCCTGACATCTCTTTTGCTATGAGCAAGCTGAGTCGGTTTGTGTCAAAACTGGGAGATGATCATTGGCATGCGCTTGAGAGAGTTATGCGCTATTTGAAAGGCACCGCGAGCTATGGGATTCACTACACCGGGTATCCAAGGGTACTGATGGTTATAGTGACTCAAACTGGATATCTGATGCTGATGAGATTAAGGCCACAAGTGGTTATGTTTTTACACTTGGTGGTGGCGCTGTTTCCTGGAAGTCTTGCAAGCAGACCATCTTAACGAGGTCAACTATGGAAACAGAACTCACAACATTAGACACTGCCACTGTTGAAGCAGAGTGGCTTCGTGAACTCTTGATGGACTTACCTATGGTTGAAAAACCAATACCCCCTATCCTGATGAACTGTGATAATCAAACTGTGATCGTCAAGATAAACAGTTCTAAGAAAAATATGAAGTCCTCGAGGCATGTGAAGAGGAGACTAAAATCTGTCAGAAAATTGAGGAACTCCGCAGTTACTACAATGGATTATATCCAAACGTCGAAAAACTTGGCAGATCCCTTCACAAAGGGTCTATCACGTAATGTGATAGATAATGCATCGACGGAGATGGGTTTGAGACCCACCGCATGAGTTGTCCATAGTGGTAACCCACTCTATGTGATCAGAGATCCCGTGAAGTAGAAGTGGGAGACAAGCTGTTGGTCAGCTGGGAGGAGAGTATCCCTATATTAATTATCCCACTCCGTGAAGATGCAATACTCTCCTGATCTGCATGGCAGGTTGATACTTATCTTAATGTGTTCCAAGTGGCTTATTCGGGTAAGCAGAGATGTTGTCCTGCAGAACATCTTCTGAGGAACACACCTATATGAATTTGACTATTAACGTCGCAGTCTGTGAGAATTGGGTGTTCTCTAATAAATTCATGAAAGGCCCTGGAGTATGACGTATACGCTCCACCCACAGGGAAGCCTTGCGGCAGCCCAGTATCGGTCAAGAATTTGTGTGAAACTAGTTTCACAGAAAACTTGTAGTTCAAGGCATAGTCCACTATTCAAGTTGTGATCTAGTGTAGCATAAATTTCTAAGTGAAAGTTCAACTTCACAGTCTCCACTAAGCACCGATATATAAAACAATGTTTTGGAACTAAATGATGAGATGTGTCAATGAGACTTTATGGAGGATTGTTGGAATTTTGCTAGTAGGCTTTTGGCCCAAAGCCCAACTAAAATTCTGAAATTCTCTTGGCCCATTCATGCACATATGTGAGTAGAGTGAGTGAGGCTAAAGTTTAGTCCCACCCAGGAAGTTGAGAGAGAGTTGCACCTTTTTATAAGGTGAGCTCTTCTACCACTTGTATGAGCATGAGAAGAGGAGACCTACACACGCGCTCCTCCTCCTCGCTCGCCTCGCCATGCCTCGTCATGACGCGCCGCAGGTTGCGGGATTGAGCCGAGCCGAGGACAGAGCTATGCACGTTGTCTATATTTTTGCTGCATGGGAAAATTAATGAGTCATTAATTAATAATTAACGGACGCGTTAATTACTGAACCGTTTCCGATTCTTTTGAATCGTGACGACTCGGACGTGGGGTTTACTCCCACGACCTACCCGGCCCGCACTATATAGTCAAGCAGACGTCTACCCTAGTCCCCGCCGCTTCGTATGGTTTCTCACCACCGTTTCAAATCATTGCGCCGCCAAGCAAGTCTTCTCCATTCCTCCTTCCGGCGTGCACCGCGAGAAGGGACAGCAGGCCTCCGGAACCCCGCCTCTCGTGATCCTGTATGGGAGAGGGGCGATCGGGTTTTTGGGGAGCGCGCTCGCGCGACTGCTGGCAGCGACGACTTCGCGAACGACGACTTCTTCCCCGACCTCAGCAACCTCGTCCTCGACGACATGTGCGACAACGTCAACGCCAGCGGTGCTGCACCTGCTGCATCGTATGTGATTCTATCCTTCCTGTTCGAGATCGTGATAGAATTCATGCTTCTAGTATGTGCCCTAGATGTGATATGTTCATCTGCTATGCTAGTTCGCATGATTAGTTTAATCTTTGCTGCTGTGGTCATGATTTATCTTCTGTTTATTTGGATTAAATCTCGTAGTAATTTGCTCATATTTCCAACAGACCCTGCTTGCGCCGGCTTCAGTTGCGACGTACAACGCAGACTCCCCAGCATCCATCAACACGACAGTGAGCGGACGCGGTGGAGTCGCAACTCGCAAGCCTCGGCTTCAGCCGGGATAAACTATGTCGTCATCCCCAGATCTAACAGTCTGCGCCTGATTGGAGATCCACGGGGTGAACCTGAAGACCCACCGGAGCAGTAGCCGTTGTTTTGGTCCACAACATCGCTCGCCTCGCCGTCCTGTCGTGCAGCCTAGGTAGCAGAGTTTGTTTGATTCCTGAGCGAAGACATGGCCCTGTCACACATCTGCCATTGGGTAGGCGTCGGACGGCCGACAACGGATTTTGTTTGATTACTTAGAGCATCTCCAGCCGTTCAGCCCCCAGGGCGCTAAAAAAGGACGGTCTGGGGCGAACCAGCGCTAGTTCGGCCCCTGGGGCGACCTAGCTCCCAGTCACGCCCCCAGGCGCCGCCCCTAGGACGCGAAAAATTCGATTTCGTCGTTCTCGCTCACAAAAGACGTCACAAGTCGGGCGATCGCAAGACACAGTTCGGCGTGCGCTGGGCCGGGTATCCATGGGGGAAGGTGATGTTTGGGTTGAACCCACCGTGCGCGTCCCCATCGGCGTAGCCCGGCGAGGGCGATCCCCATGGCTGCGGAGAGCCGACGCCTTGCTGGTCCCAGGGCGCGTACTGGGCGTGGCTTCCGGGTGGATTCATCAACCCCGCGCGAGTCGCCTCGGCCTCGACTTGGTCCGCCGAGGCAGCCGCAGCCGCGCGCGTCGCGTTGTCACGGGCCTTCTTGGCGATGGCCCTGTTCCGCCGGTCAGTGGTGACAGCCTCCCGCCGCTAAACTCCGACCCTCCACTCGGCGTTTGACATGCCCGGTGGCTTGATCGACGGCGCGCTCGGCTTCCTCTGCTTCGGCTGGGCGACGGAGGCGGCCGCGGTTGCCGCCGCGCGGGGGGAGACGTACTTCTTCGGTGGCATGGCGGCCGGCTCGGAGGGAGGCGAGCGGGAGGGAGATTGGCGGGAGGAAGGAAGAGTACGGGAGGGAAGTGGGGAAAACGCGGGAAGAAACGGCGGGAAGAGGCGCTCGCCTCGCCGACAGGGCGGACCCACGCGCCCTTTTCGCTTGTGCCGGCGCCCCAGGCGCCCCAGGAAGCCGGGTTCGGCCTGGGTCCGCCGGCACCAGTTTCGGCCCGAGCCGGCGAAAAACGGGCTTCTGGGGACGCGACTGGGCCGTTTTTTCGACGCCGGCACGACAAAAACGCCTAGAAAGGACCTGTTGAGGGCGTGGCTGAAGATACCCTTAGCAAAAGACATGGTTCTGTCACGCATCTACGGATGGGTAGGCGTCGGGCAGCATGGAACATATCTTCTAATGCCATACTAAATCCACTGTCGGAGCCATCAGCCGCCTGTGTCCTCTATGAAGAAAAAGTGATTCAAAATAGTGGGGAAAACAATACACAATAGGGTAAGAACAAGTCATTAGCGATTCATGTGGGTAGGTAGCGGGAGAACCATCGAAAGTTAGCAATCGAAGAAATCTGTCTAGCCCACGGCCAAGACCTATCGATTGGCGAGCCGGGGAGTGAGCGACTGCCGTGTGGCAGTTGTCCACTGCTGCTGGTACCGATTGGTGCGGGTGGCCGTGCGTCGAGACAGCGGACGGCGAGTGTAGAACAGGAGGAGGAGAGATGGAGCTGGAGGGATCGGGACAAGAGAGATGCAGCTGGTGGATTTTTATGGTTTAGGAATCGGGAGTAGTAACAGTAGGGCATGGAAAGGAAAAGACGCTAAGTCAGTTATGGGAGGAAAAAGAGCGGTCGCTTCGGCCACCAGGAGGCACGATAGAAAGAAATATTGCACCACTGGTTTAATTGATTTCTGGGTAAAAAAATTGCTAATATGCATCATCAGGTTCTATGCTCCTCTTCTAGTTGTTATGAAGAGGTAACGTTAGATCTCTTCCGTGTCGCATGACTGTGCATTTCCCACTATTTGTTACTTTTTTATTTGGATGACATGGCAGATTTTTTAATTAAAAATGTGACTTTGTTTGCTGAGGGGGCACATGCATGGCTGTTATGGTTGGAAAAGTGCAATGGGGTGGCTGAAGTGGCATGTGTGATGATGCGGATGGCCTGCATGTTGAGATAACTCAATTAGTGTGGAGCAACTTCTTAAGAATGATAGATGATAGATATGCCAGTAGCCCCCGAGCCTTGAAGCAGTTAGGCCAACTGATTTAAGTGTCGTTATGACGTGCATGTTCTTAGAGAGAAGAACAATGCGCTATCCCAGGAGTTGAAGACAAACCAGTCAAAGCTGAATGTCGTCACCACAGAGCTTTCGGAGATGAAGAAAGCCACAATGACTACTGATTAGAAGAACAAACTTGAGGAGAAAAAAGATAAACAAGCCCAAGAGATAAAGAGCTTAAAGGCTCAGCTATCGGCCGCACAGCAAGAAAATAAGAAGTTGAAATGCGGCATATTCGGTAGGACCTTGTGAATCATCAAAAGGGCGTATAATATCCCATAGTTCAGATTGTCACAATTGTGTTATTACAGGTCTGTTAACCGATCGACCTGAGGAGGAAGTATCCGGATTTCAAGGCGATGTGCTTAAGGAAATTTCTGTGGTGCATGAACAAGCCTGAAAAGCTATGAGAAGTATGGCGAAGGCTTTATGGCCATCCGATGTCCCTCCGGAAAGTATGGAGGGGCTGGCAGACCTGTTCAAAGGTGCCAGGCGCCGCTTTGAGCTATGGAAGGCGTCTGCATGCTGAGAAGTGTACGAGAAGCATGGGCGATGGTGAAAACGCGCTACACCGGACTCGATCCGAATCATATGGCCCGAGTTGGACCTCCGGGGCCCGACGGAAAGGAAATCCCCGTGAACTTGGTATACTCCCAAGTGATGATAGCTGCGAAGTATTCACAAGAAGACTATAGTTTAGACAGTCTTATAGATGATATAGATAAAGAGTAGGTGTTCTTTTCTATGTATGAATGTACTCTTGAATTTTATCTCCAACCGAACATGTGAAAATTTGTGATCGCAGACTTTCGGCTTCGTCCTCCGAACCAAGAAGGTGGAGTGTTTCCGGATACCATCTTGGAATGTAAGAAACATTCATTATGTCCGGAAACTAGGCAATCTAGTCGTATTGCTCAAACAGACAAAATTTAGTCTAGGGAGTTATGTTATATTTCTTATTTAATGTAAGAAATATCTTCCAAGGAAAATAGTTTTGTTAAGGGTTCCTTTCATTGGGCTGGCACACTTAATTACGTGTGCCTAGGCTTTGATCCGAATTATGGGGCCTGTCCCGTATTATTATTTTTTCGAAGAGTTACTGGAACGTAAACACTCTGTTGTTGCTTGCCGACCAATTATTCTCTTAAGAACGCTAGCTTTTGGCTTCACCCGTCTAAGGTACAGGTCCGGATTACCCGGTTGTAACAATCGCATAGGTGCTTCCTTTACACCTTAGCCGAACAGTCGGGAGCGTAGGGTATAAACACAGAAGCGAGGCAACCCAGCTTGGCAAAAACTTAAGTCATAGAGGTGCATATAATGGCAGAAAAGTGTATATAACAAACAACATAGACAATGTAAGCCAAAAGCTTTTAGTAATAAGTTTCGTTAAAGAAGCCCCCAGTCATAGTGGGGTGTATACATTTAAAGATGTGTACCCCTAATAGTTCGGCATATCCGAACATAACCTCGGAGGTATATAGAAAATGAAAAAAGGGAAGCGGACAGAAAAAGGAAACTAGATAAAAGATGCGACCGAACTATGCGTAGAATTGGTGGAGCTGAGCAGCGTTCCATGGATTTGGCTCGAGGCGATTATTCGATGCATTACGAAGACGATAGGCCCCTCCTGTGAGAACTTCATCTATGATGAAGGGCCCCTCCCATTTTGGTTTGAGCTTATCCTTCTTCTTCTCCGGGAGGCGCAAAACAAGTTCGCCGTCATTATAAGTCTTAGCCCGCACTTCTCTGTTTTGGTATCGCTTAGCCTGTTGTTGATAAAATGCGAAACGGGCTCGTGCAACATCATGCTCCTCCTCAAGGCTATCTAGGTCGTCCTGTCGATCGAGATCGGCTTCTTGAGGTGAGTCATGAATAATGTCGCAGGGTAAGACGGCTTCTGCGCCGTACACCATGAAAAATGGGGTGTATCCGGTCGTTTGATTAGGCGTAGTCCGCAGCCCCCAGAGTACAGAATCGGGTTCCTCCACCCAATGCTTATCTGACTCCCATAGGGAGCGCACTAGTCTAGGTTTAATGCCGCTCATTATTAGTCCGTTGGCCCATTCAACCTGATCCTTTGTTTGAGGGTGGTAGACGGATGCATAGTCGAGCTTAATGCCCAAGTTAGCGCATGATACATCTCCAACATATCTATAATTTTTTATTGTTCCATGCTATTTATTATCTGTTTTGGATGTTTAGTGGGATTTAATATGCTCTTTTATATTATTTTTGGAACTGACCTATTAACCGGAGGCCCAGTGCCAGTTGTTGTTATTTCCCCTATTTTAGAGTTTCGCAGAAAAATAATACCAAACGGAGTCCAAATGAAATGAAACCTTTGCGATAATCTTTCTTGGACCGAAAGCAAACCAGGAGACTTGGAGTGGAAGTCTGGAACTCCGCGAGGCGGCCGCGAGGCAGGAGGGCGCGCCCCCACCCTCGTGAGCCCCACGTAGCTCCACCAACGTACTTCTTTCGCCTATATATACTCTTATACCCTAGATCGGTCGTAGAGAGCCACGAAACCACTTTTCCACCGCCGCAACCTTCTGTACCCATGAGATTCCATCTTGGGGCCTTTTCCGGTGATCTGCCGGAGGGGGAATCGACCATGGAGGGCTTCTACATCAACACCATAGCCTCTCCGATGAAGCGTGAGTGGTTTACCACAGACCTTCGGGTCTATAGTTATTAGCTAGATGGCTTCTTCTCTCTCTTTGATTCTCAATACAAAGTTCTCCTCGATGTTCTTGGAGATCTATTCGATGTAATACTCTTTTGCGGTGTGTTTGCCAAGATCCGATGAATTGTGGGTTTATGAACAAGATTATCTATGAATATTATTTAGTTCTTCTCTGAATTCTTATATGCATGATTTGATATCTTTGCAAGTCTCTTCGAATTATCGGTTTAGTTTGGCCTACTAGATTGATCTTTCTTGCAATGGGAGAAGTGCTTAGCTTTGGGTTCAATCTTGCGGTGTCCTTTCCCAGTGACAGTAGGGGCAGCAAGACACATATTGTATTGTATTGTTGTCATCGAGGATAAAAGGATGGGGTTTATATCATATTGCTTGAGTTTATCCCTCTACATCATGTCATCTTGCTTAAAGCGTTACTCTGTTATTATGAACTTAATACTCTAGATGCATGCTGGATAGCGGTCGATGTGTGGAGTTTAGTAGTAGATGCAGAATCGTTCCGATCTACTTGACACGGACATGATGCCTATATTCATGATTATTTCCTAGATATTCTCATAACTATGCGCTTTTCTATCAATTGATCGGCAGTAATTTGTTCACCCACCGTAATACATGCTATCTTGAGATAAGCCACTAGTGAAACCTATGCCCCCCCCGGGTCTCTTTCTTATTATATTTCATCTCTTTTATTTACATCGCATCTCGTTTACTATTTTGCAATCTTTATTTTCCAATCTATACAACAAAAATATTTACTTTACTCTCTTTATTAGATCTCACTTTTGCGAGTGACCGTGAAGGGATTGACAACCCCTTTATCGCGTTGGTTGCAAGGTTCATGATTGTTTGTGCAAGTACTAGGTGACTTGTGCGTTGTCTCCTACTGGATTGATACCTTGGTTCTCAAAACTGAGGGAAATTCTTACCCTACTTTGCTGCATCACCCTTTCCTCTTCAAGAGAAAACCAACGCATGCTCAAGAGGTAGCAGCGCACCAACTTTTCACCTTGTCGGTTGTAAAATTTGAGCTGTTATCAGTGATGATGCTGTGCGGGACACCGTAATGGTGTACCATTCCGGATATAAAGTCGATCACTGGCCCTGCTTCAGCCGTCTTGATTGGCTTGGCCTCTATCCACTTAGTGAATTTATCCATCATAACCAGTAAATATTTCTTCTTGTGGCTTCCCCCTTTAAGGGGTCCGACCATGTCCAGCCCCCAGACCGCGAAAGGCCAGATGATGGGGATTGTTCTTAAGGCAGTGGGAGGCATATGAATTTGATTGGAAAAAAGCTGACACCCCACGCAGCGCTACACAAGGGCTCGTGCGTCTGCTCGGGGCGTTGGCCAAACGAAACCTATGCGGAAGGCCTTGCTTACGAGGGCCCGACCGAGCTACGACGTGATGGCTGCCTAGACCAGCATGTATTTCAGCCAAGAGTTGCCTTCCCTCCTCTTCGGAGATGCATCTTTCAAGGACTCTAGAAGTGCTTTTCTTGTACAGTTCACCCTCGTGAACTTTATAGGCTTTAGAACGTCGAACT
This sequence comes from Triticum dicoccoides, assembly GCF_002162155.2. Lineage (NCBI taxonomy): Eukaryota > Viridiplantae > Streptophyta > Magnoliopsida > Poales > Poaceae > Triticum > Triticum dicoccoides. The sequence continues at coordinate 593,013,718 of NC_041392.1, read as the reverse complement.
ATGCGATAGGCCTCATTTTGATCATCAGGAAGCTCCTGCCTATTAAAGTAGGCCAGGAAGGGTTCGATCCATGGAGCAATAATGACCATGATTTCATGGGCGGGGGGTGTTATTTCGGTACCCGAACCCTCGATGGTATCCGTATTATGTTCGGCTACTGGGCATGATCAGGTTCTGACTAGTGTTTCGGCTCTCATCCTGCCACACCACAGATGTCTTAAAGAGCCTTTCCACAAAGGTATTAGGCGGGACGGGATCGCACTTGGCGCCCATTCGAGCAAGGATGTCCGCTGCCTGGTTACTGTCTCGAGCAACATGATGAAACTCAAGCCCCTCGAACGAGCCGATATTCTTAATATGGCGTTTCGATACACCGCCATTTTTGAATCTTTTGCATCGAACTCTCCATTTATCTGAGATATTGCAAGATTTGAGTCACCGCACACCTCTATAGGCGTCGTATGCCCATGGAGACAGACATTCGGAGACCGTGTAGAAGTGCCTCGTATTCGGTTGCGTTATTGGAGTCCGTATACATGATCTGCAACACGTAGTGGACTCTGTCCCACGTGGGGGATGTCAAGATGACACCAGCCCCCAGTCCGACTAGCATTTTAGAGCCGTCGAAGTACATGATCCAGTTAGAGTATGAACTGTACTTTTTAGGGAGCTCGACTTCCGTCCACTCGACGATGAAGTCGGCCAGCACCTGAGATTTAATAGCTCGGCGCGGCTTATATGTTATTTAAAATGGTAAGAGCTCAATGGACCATTTAGTTATGCGGCCGGTGGCATCCCTATCTTTACCTAATATTAAAAGGAGGATTGTATCTCCATTTTTTTCGTTCATGGTGGGACCAAAACAATTTTCATACGTCAGGTGTTTCTCCCGATTCGTTTCTATCTGGAAAAAATCACAGATCCGTAATGGGCCGGCCCATTAGTGTAAGAATAGCCCGCCTCAGTAAAAATATATCCAAGAATAAATAATGCGCTGCAAGGAATCGAACCCAAGCACTCATGCTAGATAGCTCAGAGTGCTAACCACTACACTAGGCAAGCATTGTTGTTTAATTGGCAGCGCCAAATTTTAAATTTAGCTAGCAATCGCACTAGATACTCAGAGAAAAAGATTTTTTCAAAAGTAAATATATGTTAGGACACACAAAAAAACAAAGTTGTTAATAAAAAACTAAAACTCGAACATTTAAAAAAAGAACAATATTTCTCTTTTTATTTTTTAAAACCTGAGTATTTTTTGAAAAAGAAACAAATTTTAAAAACTAGGAGGAACTGTTGTGATTATTTTTTGAATTTGAAAACATTTAAAAAACACAAATATGTTTTCAACATTAAATTTGAAAAGGACTTCTAACCACTAGACTAGGCAAGCAATGGTGTTTAATTAGCAGCGCAAAATTTTAAATTTAGCTAGCAGTCGCATGGAGGTACTGGGAGAAAAAGATTTTTTCAAAGGTAAACATATTTTAGAATGCAACTTTTTTTTTTGCAAAGTTGTTAATAAAAAACTAAAACTTGAACATTAAAAAAAAGAAAAATTTTATCTGTTTATTTTTTTAAACCTGGGTATTATTTAAAACACAAACAATTTTTATAACTAGGAGGTACTGTTGTGATTATTTTTCGAATTTGCAAAAAATTTAAAAACACAAATATGTTTTGAAATTTAAATTTGAAAGGGCAAACATTTTGTTAAAACATGTTTCTTAAAAAAGGATGTATTGTAGCTAAATTCCTTTAATCTATACCTATTAATAAAACTTGGCGACTTTTGAAATATGCCCACCTAATCCATTGCTTTAGTTTAATTTATTAAACTAGGGATATGGAAGGAATTTTTTTTCTCTGTCGCGTCTTCACGTGTGATCAGTCTCACTAGGCGCAGTGACTCCCGTCAAAATGCATGAGGAGTCCAACTAAGGTTTCATGGCCTATCTGACACAAACTACTCAATTTACATGATGACGCAAACATATATTATGTGCAGTGCTTTTCCCTATTATATTAGCCAGATTATTAAAAAAACACTTTGTTTAACGTTCTTGATCTTTGCCGGACATGAAGACGACTCAACAATCCAACTATTGGACCCGGCCAACCTTGGTTAGTGACAACTGGTACCGCGACCACATGCAACGAGGACGACAAAGACGACAAGCAGAAACATGTATCTGGTGTTATATTGAAATGGAGGATGTAGACCTGAGGATGAGGTATTAGTCATGTTTATAATGTTATTTTGGGCATTAGGTGATGTGTTTAACGATGCTCAGTGGGTAAAGGGCGTGCGAGAGTTGTTTTCTCCCGTTGCAATGCACGGGCATGTTTGCTAGTTATTTATAATATCATTGAGTGGTACTTCGGATGCTACCGTGATCAAACACTCTTGAAATTAGTGCCAGAGCTTGAAGGATGCCATAAAGACCGCGTAGGCTATCTTTTGATAGTGAGGGTATCGATATTTTAATGGTGTAAGGACCGCCGATACATAGTCTACTGGTTTCTGGACGTGGAATTTATGTCCCTCTTCCCCTCGCTCGACAATGAGTACGGTGCTCACTACCTGGTGAGTCACAATATGTAGAGCAACATAGGCTCGCCAGCACTTGGGGCGACTGATACGTCTCCAATGTATCTACAAGTTTTGATTGTTCCATGTTGTTATATTATCAATCTTGGATGTTTTATAATCATTTTATATAACTTTTTGTTACTAACCTATTGACATAGTGCCAAGTGCCAGTTGCTGTTTTTTGCATGTTTTTTACATTGCAGGAAATCAATACCAAATGGAGTCCAAACGCAGCGAAACTTTTTGTGGATTTTTTTGGTCCAGAAGACAAAGAATGGGCCGAAGAAGCACCTGGGGGCTGCTCCAAGGGGAGCACAACCCACCAGGGCGTGCCTGGAGGCCCAGGCGCGCCCTGGTGGGTTGTGCCCACCTCGGGTGCCCCCCAGACCGCCTCTTTACTCTACAAATACCCCAATATTACATAAACCCTAGGGGAGTCGACGGAAATCAATTCCAGCTGCCGTAGAGTCCAGAACCACCAGATCCAATCTAGACACCATCACAGAGGGGTTCACCACTTCCATTGGTGCCTCTCCGATGATGCATGAGTAGTTCTTTGTATACCTTCGGGTCCGTAGTTAGTAGCTAGATGGCTTCCTCTATCTCGTTTGATTCTCAATACAATGGTCTCTTGGAGATCCATATGATGTAACTCTTTTGCGGTGTGTTTGTTGGGATCCGATGAACTTTCAGTTTATGATCAGATCTATCTCTTTTTATCCATGAAAGTTATTTAAGTTTCTTTGATCTTTTATATGCATGATTGCTTATAGCCTCATATTTATTCTCCGATTTTGGGTTTTGTTTGGCCAACTTGATCTAGTTATCTTGCAATGGGAAGAGGTCCTTTGTAGTGGGTTCGATCTTATGGTGCTTGATCCCAGTGACAGAAGAGGAACCGACACGTATGTATCATTGCTACAAAGGATAAAACAATGGGGCTTATTTCTACATAAATAGATCTTGTCTACATCATGTCATCGTTCTTATTGCATTACTCCATTTCTCCATGAACTTAATACACTAGATGCATGCTGGATAGCGGTCGATGTGTGGAGAGTAATAGTAGTAGATGCAGGTAGGAGTCGGTCTACTAATCTTGGACGTGATGCCTATATAATGATCATTGCCTGGATATCGTCATGATTATTTGAAGTTCTATCAATTGCCCAACAGTAATTTGTTTACCCACCATTCGTTATTTTTCTCGAGAGAAGCCACTAGTGAAACCTACGCCCCCGGGTCTCTTTCTCATATTATTTGCCTTCGCGATCTATTTTCCTTTGCCTTTATTTTCAGATCTATTAAACCAAAAATACAAAAATACCTGTTGGGAATGCAGTATTTCAAAAAAAATCCTACGATCATGCAAGATCTATTTAGGAGATGCATAGCAACGAGAGGGGAGAGTGTGTCTACGTACCCTCGTAGACCGAAAGCGGAATCGTTTGGTAAAGCGGTTGATGTAGTCGAACGTCTCCGCGATCCAACCGATCAAGTACCGAACGCACGGCACCTCCGCGATCTACACACGTTCTGCTCGGTGACGTCCCTCATACTCTTGATCCAGCTGAGGCAGAGGGTGCGTTCCGTCAGCACGACGGCGTGTTGACGGTGATGATGAAGTTACCAACGCAGGGCTTCGCCTAAGCACTACGACAATATGACTGAGGTGTAAAAGTATGGAAGGGGCATCGCACACGGCTAATGATCAACTTGTGTGTCTATGGGGTGCCCCCCTCCCCCGTATATAAAGGAGGGGAGGAGGAGGAGGGACGGCCTCAAGGGGCGCGCCCAAAGGGAGGATTCCTACTCCTAGTAGGAGTAGGTTTCCCCCTTTCCTAGTCCAAGTAGGAGAAGAAGGAAGGAGAGGGAGAGGAGAAGGAAAGAGGGGGATGCCGCCCCCTCCTAGTCCAATTCGGAATAGCCCATGGGGGGTGCGCTGCCTCCCCTTGTGGCCCTTCTCTCCTTTCCACTAAAGCCCAATAAGGCCCAATACTTCCCCCGGTGAATTCCCGTAACTCCCCGGTTCTCCAAAAAATACTCGAATCACTCGGAACCTTTCCGATGTCCCAATATAGCCTTCCAATATGTGAATCTTTACCTCTCGACCATTTCGAGACTCCTCATCATGTCGGACCAGGAGGAGCGCTCGCTCGCAAACTCGGCCAAAAGGGCGGTTTCCGTCTCTTCTGCCTCCCTCTGCGACTTCGCGAGCAGCTCTTTCTGCTCTGCCAACTGAGTGGTCAGCAGATCGCACTCCGTGGCGAGCTTGCTGCACTCCTCCCCTTTGGCGAGCAGGGCGGAGTTGGGTTCGCTCAGCTGCTGTTGAAGAGCAGCGTTGGCCCCTGAAGGAAAGGAAGAAAGACATCAGTCGTCAGTAAAGTAGGTCGCCGGGGAGATCCGGCCCGACTGCTCAGCAGTCGGCCCGAATCTCGGGGACTACAGCCCGCGGGTGCGCTAGCGCGCCCCCGCAGAGAGGAGAAAAGGGAGAAGGACTTACTCCGGCTCTCCACCAAGTCAGCGGTCCGCTTGCCCAACTCTTCAACATTACGGTTGAAGGCGGTGACGTGGAGGTTGTGGTAGTCCTGCAACAAGCATTTCAGACAAAGTTAGTACCCAGGAGTTCATCAATTGGAGTTCCGGGCCGCCTGCTCAGCAGCCGGCCCGAAACTCGGGGATTACACCCAGTGGGTGCGCTGGCGCGCCCCCACAGAGAGGAACAAACAAAGGCCCAAAGAAAAACATACCCGGACGGCTGCCCGCGACGCTAAGAACGCCTTGGTGCAACTCTAGAGGGCGTCGCCCTCAGCGCGGAGCTTCGGCTGGACGTCCAGGAGCGCCCGTTTTAGTGGCCCTGTGCCACCTCCTCGCACCCACCCAACAGGTGCGGCGCTCGTCGCTTCGGCATCTGGAGCCGCCGAGCTGGCGGTGCCGGCTTCCAGGGGGCGAGGCGCCGAAGTCGCCTTCTCCAGGCGACGGCGCGCTGGTGAGCCGACCTGGAGGAGCAGCCTCGCCACGGCCTCCTCTTCAGTCGGTGGCACCGGAGGGTCCACTGGCTGCTCGCCTTGCGTGCCTTCAGATGGCGGCGGAGGCGGTGGCGGAATGTCCGCGCCCGGAGTAGAGGGGTCGCCGCCTTCCCTCTCCTCGACGAGGTTCTCCCCGCCGGCTTCTCCGGTCTGCCCCGTGAACTCTGGAGGCGGCGGCACAGAGTTTAGCGGGGTAACAAGCAAAGCCGACTGGCGGCGCGCGGCTTCCTCAGCCTGCTGCTTCGCTGCGGCGGCGGCTTCGGCCTCCGCTAATTTTTTCTTAGCGGAGGCCTCCGCCCTGTCGGCCTCCGCCTTCTCAAGGCGGAAGGCTTCTTCTTCATTGCGCCTCTCCCGCGCATTCCGCTCCGTCGCCTCCCGGAGGTCAGCAGCAGGGTCTATTCACCGAATGGTGGCGGGCATCTCCGCTGACCCCATGATGGAGGCGGCGGCAACCCGCTCAAGAGAGAGGGGAGCCCTGAAGAAAGAGGGGCGAGCAGAGACTCAGACAAAACACGAAGAAAGAGTAAACTTTGAAGACAGAATACTTACGCAGAGACCAACAACGGCTTCTTCACTTCCTTACGGAAGCGGATGGCCTTCGCGGCCGCCTTGTCCCGCCGGGTCGCCGCAGCCGAGCTCTTGGGCTTCTTCGGCCGGCTGCCGAACAAAGTCGGCGCAGCCCAGCGCTTCTTCCCGCCGCCTGGAGCGCCCGACGCGGCAGAAGAGCCCGCACCCGGCTGGCTGGTTCCTGACCGATGGTGAGGGGTGACTCCTCCCTCAACGTCGTCTTCCGGCCAGTCGGCGAAGGTAGCCGAGGGCCTGAAGTCGCCTGTCGTCCCTCCTCCTCCCTCGGCGTCGTCTTCCAGAGCCGCCGCCCCCAGATCGGGGTCGTCGACGTCGCTCTCCGCCCGGTTGGCGACGAACTCACGGGCCGACCCCGAGGTGCCGGCTGGTGGGTGAAGAAGGGGATTCTAACCAAGGCCGACTGATCAGAACAAAACCCGGCAAGAAGAAGATAATCCAAAGAAAAGAAAGTCGACTCACCACGGGCGGGGGGTTGGCGCGGGAGTATGGCTCCTTGCCGAATCGCCAGTCCTCCGGGAGCCTGCTGTCCAAGAGGTAGTTCACCATAAGGGCCACCTCTTCATGAGGCATGTCCTTGGTGCAAATCCGACTCGGGTCGCGGCCCCCGCTCATCTGGCACATCATGTGAGGGCGGCCTTGGAGTGGGAGAACTCAGCGCGAGACGAAGGCCGCCAGCAAGTCCGGACCAGTCAGACCCTCCGACTGCGTCAGCACTCGGAGTCGCGTGATGGTGCCGGCTCCCGCAGGCGTCAGCGACCTGGCCCGGTACGACCAGTTGGGCAGTCTGCCAGCCGACGGGCCGGCTTCGAAAGCTGGCAGATTGACCCAGTCGCCCCTCGTGGCGACGTTCCTGACGTAGAAGTAGGACCGCTGCCACATCTTCACCGACTTCAACAGCGAGATGGAGGGGAAGTGGTTGTCGGCTCCTGTCCTTCGCACGGCGATGAAGGCGCCGCACTAAGCCGACACACCCGCAGCCTGGGTGCTGAGCTTGGAGAAGAAGAACTCCCCCGAGAGCTCAAGGGTGGGGAGGACTCCGAGGAAGCCTTCGCACAGAGCCACGAAGGCGGACAACAGCACTACTGTGTTGGGGGTGAGGTGGTGCGGCTGGAGGCCGTATAACTCCATGAATGACCGGAAGAAGCTGCTCGCCGGCAGCCCCAGCCCGCGCAGGCAGTGCGAGCGGAAGATGACCCGCTCGCCCTCCTGCGGGGCGGGGGAAATCTCCCCCTCCGGCATGAGACGCACCTGCACGCGATCTTCGCCGGGAAGCCGACGGGTCCAGCGGAGGAACTCGATATGGTCTTTGTGGACTTCAGAGCCGTCCCAGGTGCCGGAGCACACTGGGGGAGGCACGGCAGCGGAGGAAGATCTCATCGCGAGCTGTCGCCGCAGCGTTCGCCGGAGCTTGGGCGTGCGGCGGAGCGAAGAAGAAAAGAGGAAGCAGGAGAGCGAGGAGCTGCGAGGAGGAAGAAAGCGAGGGGTAGTGGGAAGGAGGGGCGCGCGTACCTTCCTCTTCCCCCTACTTATAGCCCCGTGGGCTGCGAAGCCGAGGGGGCGGACGTAGGGATTTACTGCGCCCGCAACCCCACGACCCCCACGATCCACGTAAAGTTACTGCGCGCAGTAACTTCACGGGAATCCCAACCGCCCGCCGGGGTCGTAGCACCGCTCGGGCGCCAAGGTGCAGCAGTGGTGGGCCCCGCCTATGGGCCTGTCCCGTCGCGCGCGTGGGCTGGCAGGACGGCCTGGCCACGTGCCCTCGCGTGACAGGCCAGGAACGGGCGGCGGCCTGGAAGCTTAGCTAGCACGCCACTTGAAATCCCGCCGCGACGTTTGAACTACTGAGCAAGTCGGAATAGAGTCCGAGTTGGGCGAGTCCGACTCCTTCTAGTCGGCCCGGCAGAAGTCAATCAAGACCATGTGTTGAGAATCCAGAGAGAGAAACTGCTAAGGCTTCTCGGCCGATCGTCCGCGGCGCCTCACTAGCTTCGGGGACTACTGTCGAAGTAATGGGCCATGGGTAGGCCAACCCGAGCCCATAACCTTTCAAGACATTGGGGCAGGCTGCGCCCCTCAAAACCCCAGGGCGAAGAGCCGACTGCCCGCTCACGGCCGAGTCCCAGGGATGACTTCCAGAGAAGACGGCTTTGGGGAGTCAGCCGGCGACTCCAACAAACCGTGACCTCATCGAAGGGGACGGAGCAGGGGCATGGCTACAGTGAAGCCCACTCCCCGCCCCTTACCAAGGGCAGGCATGGCTACAGCACACCGTACTTGGGAAGGTCTCCCTGTGGCGTGGCACTGTTGCCAGGCCGGCCCTGACATCAGCACCACTGTACCAAGTCCTGCACCCACGACGGCTTGTCCATACGGCCTGGAGGCAGCGAGGCCCACCAGTCAGCGAGACCTCGGGAGACGGCGGGAGAACCGCCAGTCGGACCCATCGGGAGTCGGCCTGGGGGAGTCGGCCGAGCCCTCCCCCGGGGCCCACGCGCCATTAATCAAGAAGAGATGGGGAGTGGCCACAGTGATCGCCCGCCAGGCGGCGGGGCTGTTGCCACGACCCCATGACCAAGCTTGCGTCATCAGGAGGATGGCTACAGTAATCAGTAGCCGGCAAGACCCGCCCGCGGCGGACGCGGCCTGTCGGCTCTGTACCAGACCAGTCGGCGGGACCCACCAGTCGGCGGAGAAGTCGGAGGTCGGAGGCACTGACGGTTGGGCCCACGCCCAGTCACATTACCATTGTACCCCTGGGGGGTAGGCCTATATAAACCCCCAGGGCACCCATGCAAAGGGTTGGACCCCCGTAGTTCTAGACCACACCAGAGAGAAGGAGAGAGCTAGCCTTGCCCTCTCCTACAACCCAAAACAGCTCCAGGAGCAACCTTGTAAACACTTGGCCTTAGTGATCATGCGGAGACCCCGCAGAGCAGCAGTAGGGGTGTTATCTCCCCGGAGAGCCCTGAAGCTGGGTAAGATTCGCCGGCGTGCATGTCTTCGCCTCATCCCGTTTCCAGGCACCGGCGACGTTCTACTCGCCCCCACCATGATAAGCCATCCGTTGGCATATGTCGCACCAAACCCCCAACACCTCCATAACCGAGAAATATTTCTTTAGCCCTCTAAGGATAATTTTGACTGTTGTCCAGTGATCTACTCCTAGATCACTATTGTACTCCCTTGCCAAAATCATGCTAAAGTATACAATAGGTCTACTACACAACATAGCATACTTCATAGAACCTATGACTAAGGCATAGGAAATGACTTTTTCATTATCTTTCTATTTTCAGCCGTGGTCGTTTTTTGAGTCTTTACTCAACTTCACACCTTGCAACACAGGAAAGAACTCCTTCTTTGACTGATCCATTTTGAACTCCTTCAAAATCTTGTCAAGGTATGTACTTATTGAAAAAACTTATCAAGCGTCTTGATCTATATCTATAGATCTTGATGCTCACTATGTAAGCAGCTTTACCGAGGTCTTTCTTTGAAAAACTCCTTTCAAACACTCATTTATGCTTTCGAAAAAATTCTTCATCATTTCCAATCAAAAATATGTCATTCACATATACTTATCAGAAAGGCTGTCGTGCTCCCACTCACTCTTTTGTAAATACAGGCTTCACCGCAAGTCTGTATAAAACTATATGCTTTGATCAACTCATCAAAGCGTATAGTTATCCTTCGAGATGCTTGCACCAGTCCATAGATGGATCGCTAGAGCTTGCACACTTTGTTAACACCTTTAGGATTGACAAAACCTTCTGATTGCATCATATACAACTCCTTTTTAATAAATCCATTAAGGAATGTAGTTTTGATATCCATTTGCCAGATTTCATAAAATACAGCAAGTGCTAACATGATTCAGACAGACTTTTAAGCATCGATACGAGTGAGAAAATCTCATCGTAGTCAACACCTTGAACTTGTCGAAAACCTTTTGCGACAATCAATGCTTTGTAGATAGTAACACTACTATCAGTGTCAGTCTTCCTCTTGAAAATCCATTTATTCTGAATGGCTCACCGATCATCGGGCATGTCAATCAAAGTCCATACTTTGTTCTCATACATGGATCCCATCTCAGATTTCATGGCCTTAAGCCATTTCGCGGAATCTGGGCTCATCATCGCTTCCTCATAGTTCGTAGGTTCATCATGGTCTAGTAACATGACTTCCAGAACAGGATTACCGTACCACTCTGGTGCGGAACATATTTTGGTTGACCTATGAGGTTCGGTAGTAACTTGATCTAAAGTTTCATGATCATCATCATTAACTTCCTCACTAATTGGTGTAGGCATCACTGGAACTGATTTCTATGATGAACTACTTTCAAATTCGAGAGAAGGTACAATTACCTCATCAAGTTCTACTTTCCTCCCACTCAATTATTTTAAGAGAAACTCCTTCTCTAGAAAGGATCCACTCTTAGCAACAAAGATCTTGCCTTCGGATCTGTGATAGAAGGTGTATCCAACAATTTCTTTTGGGTATCCTATGAAGATGCACTTCTCCGATTTGGGTTTGAGCTTATCAGGCTGAAACTTTCTCACATAAGCATCGCAACCCCAAACTTAAAAAATGACAGCTTAGGTTTCTTGCTAAACCACAGTTCATATGGTGTCATCTCAACGGATTTTTAGACGGTGCCCTATTTAACGTGAATGTAGCTGTCACTAGATTACAGATCAAGACCAAACGAATATCCTTCATCTCTTTTAAACCATGTAAGGTGAAATAATACATTAAGACAACTGTGAATAAAGGTGAACAGAGTAACTGACATTGGCTGCAAACCAAGTAGTTAAATGAACACATCACAGTACCAATCAGTTCAAGGTAGGAGGAGTAAGGACTTACAACAACGGCTTGAACTGGTGTGCTCATGCCCTTCATCTTGCTGGTGTGGCAATCCTTGAAGATTTGCACTGCATTCGGTTCAGGTTCTTTTTGGTTCGCACGGGCTTTACTCTGTATTTGGAACATGTCAATATAGATACGATAATATGGCACAAAAAAAGAAGGAAGTATCAGCTATTTACAAGAGCCTCGCAGTGTGCAATATAGCTACGAGATCCTGTTGTCTGTTGGAATTTCACTTTAGAACGGTTGGTTTTGTTCTTCAAACAGTTAGCCTAGAAGAAGATACACTTGTAAGGCAGATACATAAATACAAGTTCAATATGTGGTCTGATCAAATACATAAAGCCTACCTGATACTTTGGATCAGACCAGTGTTTAACGAGGGCTGTCCAGTCTTCATCTGTAATATATTCCACTGGAGATGTTTGGGCGATTTCATTGTTAGCCTTGCCTTCAAAGTGAGATTTTCTAAGGTGGTGCCGATACTGTCACAGAGCAGACTGAAAAACATGAGTGCATGCTTGTTTAGTTGCATCATCTTTTGGATCCAACTCGAACCTCATCTGTTGAAAAAAGAATGTGAGTCTTATTAGGAGGAAGCTAGAAAGTATGGGACAGAGCAAGACAATATTACTAATTGCGATGAATAACATTACTTATGGATAAATGGTCAAGGAAGGTGTTAAACTGGGTATTGTCTTTCTCATTCCTGTACTGGATCCACGTTGGGAGGATACGTGCATGACACCTAACGGCAAGTGCTGCCTCTGATACTAACTTGGCTGACTTTGTAGCATCACGTGGCCTTTTTAAACCTGCCTCAAAATGGATCTCCATTATTCCTCCTTTAGATTTTGTTAATCTGTCAAGCATTATCCCTGATGTCTGTTTCCGCTTGCGCCATGGTGCTAGTTCAACAACGAATATGGAAAGTGTTAGTGTACATCAAACTGTGAGAGTACATATAAAGGAGCATGCAACTGCAACTTGACTCAGTCAGGTACCGTCTTGGTGTTCATGCTCATGAGGTTCATCTGATCTTGCCAAGTCATGTTGTGTCAGCAGTGCTTCGGAAGTAGTGTTAGGTGTGAAGGCAGCTTGGGAACTGGCTAGTTCCGGAGCAAACAAACGAGTAACTGGTTGAGATGCGGGTACGATTGAAGCGGATGCTGTAGCTGGTGGAGCAGGTGATACTGTGTTTGTAGATTTAGCTGGTGGACTTGGACCTTCTACTGCACTATAAGTACCAGCAGAATCTCGATGGCAGAACCTTTTTCGTTTCACCCGCCGAGTAACAACACTCCCTACTATATTATTTTCCTTGCTCTTTTTTGACTTTGCCATGTCAAGCTGTACCCACAACACAAAAGAATAAAATCACTCTTCAGAACTCACTGATGCATGATACAGACAAGCAATACTTTGATGTAAGACAACCGTATGGGTATGGAATATGTAAGAAAAATAGGACGACATGACATATTCACAGCTACGATGTGCAAACTAAGCAGAAGGATTTTCAAGAAAATAGAAGTAATGCAAGCTAGACACCATATGAAAGATGCAACCAATATTACTCTGCCAAGTTAAAAGTGTCTTGTCATAAGTGGCCATTCAAAAAATTAGAAGCAGTACAACATAGAAATCAATGCAAGATGCAATCACTATCAAACTGCCATGTTAAAAGCGTCCAATCATGAGTGACTAATGCGGGATACACAAAAGCAGTACTTTGATGTAAGAACATGGTATGATAGATAGATGTAGTGTATTCTAGACACAGAAAGCCATGTCATATGCACACGTATAACATATAAACTCAGCAGGTGCAATTTAATCAAAATAGAAGAAATACAGGCTAGACAACATATGCAACATGAAACCAATTATCACACTGTCAACTTAGAGCAAGCACCTGCGATGGTGGAGTACCGGAGATGAACTCATCATGTATACTTGGGACTTCAACTTCATTAGCAGTAGCAGTGGCAAATCTAGAGAGTCTCTGTTTGCGTCGATGCGGAGGACCACCTACATCCCCTAACTTACTCTTTTCCTTCCTATTTTCTGATATTGCCTTATGAAGTCAAAACCACAAGAAGATGAATAAAATTAGCTCTGCATAACTGGTTAATGCATGATACAGACGAACACTACTTTGATGTAAGGCAAGCGCAGGATAGGAGGATGGAATATATATACACAAAAAGACAGCGTTTCATATTCACACGTACGATAGGAGGATGGAATATGTATGAGAAAACAGTAAGCGGAAGGCATTTCAACAAAATTAGAAGAAATGAAAGCTAGGCACCATATGAACATGCAACCAATATCACTCTATCAGGTAAAAAGTGTCTCGTCGTAAGTGCCATTTCAAGAAATTAGAAGCAGTACAAGCTAGAAGACAATGCAAGATGCAACCTACATCACAGTCCCAAGTTAAATGTGTCTTATGGGTAAGTGATCGTTGCAGGTATAAGTTGTAAGCTACGCAGATGCAATTCAACATAATCAGAAGCAATACAAACTAGACATCATACGGAAAACGCAACCACGTATAACAGTTCCAAGTAAGAGCAAGCACATGTGATGGTGGAGTAGGGGAGATGTGCTCATCATGTACACGTATGTTCTGGAAATAGGAACACGTGTCATATTCACAGGCATTATGTGTAAAGTAAGCAGATGCAATTCAAGTTAGAAGCAATACCAGCTAGACATCATACGCAACATGCAACCACATATAATAGTGTCAAGTTAGAGCAATCACCTGTGATGGTGGAGTAGGGGAGATGTTCTCACCATCTACACAGCTACGTTGACTATCTAGCCTTGTGTTGTCTTGCGAATCTTGTTGGGAGGATGGCGGAGTAGAATTTGTAGAGACCCCCTGTTTGAGTTGCTCAGAAGGACCACCATCATCCACTGCCGGACTAATTTCCTTCAGCTGTAATGATTTTGCATTGTGAAGTCAAACCGATAAGAAAAAGGAATAAAATTCGCTCTTCAGAACTCATTCATGCATGATACTGACGAACACTACTCGGATGAAAGGCAAACACATGATCCGAGGATGGAATATGTATGAAAAATAGGATGGTGTGACATATTCACACCTATGATGTGGTAACTAAGAAGAAGGCATTTCAACAAATTAGAAGCACTGCAAGCTAGATACCATATGAAAGATGCAACCAATATCACTCTGCCAAGTTCAAACTGTATGGCGTTTCAACTAATTAGAAGCAGTACATGCTAGAAATCATATGCAAGACACAACCAATATCACAGTGGTGACTTAAAGGTGCCTTATCATAGGTGACTGATGCGAGATATGCAAGAGTAGTAGTCTGATGTAGAAACAGGAACACATGTCATATTCACAGGCATTATGTGTAAACTAAGCAGATGCAATTCAACAAAGTTGGAAGCAATACAAGCTAGACATCATACGCAACATGCAACCACATATAATAGTGCCAAGTTAGAGCAAGCACATGTGATGGTGGAGTAGGGGAGATGTGCTCATCATCTACACAACTACGTTGACTGTCTAGCCTTGCGTTGTCTTGCGAATCTTGTTGGGAGGATGGCGGAGTAGAATCTGTAGAGAACCTCCATTTCAGTTGCTCGGAAGGACCACCATCATCCAATGCCTTGCCAATTTCCTTCAGCTTTATTGATTTTGCATTGTGAGGTCATACCGACAAGAAAAAGGAATATCATTCGCTCTTCAGAACTCATTCATGCATGATACTGATGAACACTACTCTGATGAAAGGCAAAGTCATGATACGAGGATGGAATATGTACGAAAAAATGGACGGCTTGATATATTCACACCTATGATGTGGTAACTAAGCAGAAGGCACTTCAACAAATTAGAAACACTGCAAGACACCATATGGAAGGTGCAATCAATATCACTCTGCCAAGTTAAAACTGTCTCGTCATAGGTGGCGTTCATCAAACTAGAATCAATACATGCTAAAAATCATATTCAAGACGCAAACCAATATCACACTGCCAAATTAAAGGTGTCCCATCATAAGTGACTGATGCAGGATACACAAGAAGAGTAGTTTCATGTAAGAACATGGTGTGATAGACAGATATAGTATGTACCAAAAATAGGAAAGCGTGTCATATTCACATGTATCATGTGTAAGCTAAGCAGATGCAGTTTACACTAATTAGGAGCAATACGAGCTAGACACCATATGCAACATGCAACCAGATATCACACTGCCAAGTTAGAGAAAGCACCTTGGATGGTGGAGTAGGGGAGCGGAGACTTGGACCTTGTAATGCACTATCAGTACAAGGAGAATCGGTACAGATGCTCCATTTATGTTGCTGCAGAGGACCACCATCATCGCCTTCCTTACTCTTTTCCTTCCTCTTTCTTGATTTTGCCTTGTCAAGTCAAACCCACAAGAAAAAGGAATAAAATTTGCTCTTCAGAACTCATTGATGCATGATACTGACGAACACTACTTTCATGTAAGGCAGTCGCATGATAGGAGGATGGAATATGTATGAAAAACAGGACGGCGTGACATATTGACATGTATGATGTATAAAGTGTAAACTAAGCACAAGGTGCTTGAACTTGTTAGAATCAATGGAAGATAGAAACCATATGAAAGATGAAACCAATATCACTCTGCCAAATTAAAAGGGTGCCCTAACAAATGTATTTGACCAAATTAGAAGCAATACATGGCAACAGGCTAGAAATAATATGCAATATGCAACGAATAAAGGTGACTCATCGTAAGTGATTGATGTAGGATACAGAAGAGAGGTAGTTTCATGTAAGAACAAGGTTAACACATAGATGCAGTGTGTACCAAAAATAGGAAGGCATGTCATATTCATAGGTATAATGTGTAAACTAAGCAGATGCAATTTAACCTAATTAGAAGCATTACAAGCTAGACACTATATGCAACATGCAACCACATATCACATTACGAAGTTAGATCAAGCACCTGTGATGGTGGTGTAGGGGAAGTGCGGTCTTCAGGTACAGAGCTATGTTCAATATCTTCATTTAGGCTTGCTGTTTCTTGAGAATCATGTGGAGAGGATGAAATTGCATTCTTTATAAGAGTATTGCATCTCATATTAACCCACGCGCGTGACTGTCTCATCATAAGCGATAGACGCAGGATACACAAGAACAGTAGTTTGATGTAAGAACATGGTGTGATAGGCAGATGTAGTATGTACCAAACACAGGAAGGCGTGTCATATTCACATGTATAATGTGTAAGCTAAGGAGATGCAATTTAACAAATTAGGAGCATTGATGAGGGATACACAAGAAAAGTAGTTTGATGTAAGAACATGGTTAATAGAAAGACGTAGTATGTACCAAAAACAGGAAGGCATGTCATATTCACAGGTATAATGTGTTACCCTAATTAGAAGCATTACAAGGTAGACACCATATGCAACATGCAACCACATATCACACTGCCAAGTAAGAGCAAGCACCTGCGATGGTGGTGTGGGGGAATTGCGGTGATCAACTGGAGAGCTACATTGACTATCTTCATTTAGCCTTGCTTTTTCTTGAGAATCATGTGGGGAGGATGACACTGCACTCTTTAAGCGAGTAGGGCGTCTCACAGTAACCCACTCGGGTGACCGTCTCATCATAAGTGATTGACGAGGGATACAAAAGAGCATTAGTTTAATGTACGAACATGGTTAATAGACATATGTAGTATGTATCAAAAACAGGAAGGCTTGTCATTATCAAAGTGTAAAGTAAGCAGATGTAATTTAACCAAATTGGAAGCAATACAAGCTAGACACCATATGCAACATGCAACCATATTTGACAGCGGGAAGTTAAAGCAAGCACCTGGGATGGTTGTGTGTGGCAATTGAGATCATCAACTGCAGAGGTACGTTTACTGTCTCCAACTGCTAACACTGCACCCATTAGAGCACTGAAATGCTTAGTGCTTATCTTCGAATTACACTGGAGCGACTTCTGTCTTTTATTTTCTGCATTCATCAACACTGCGTCAGAGTCTGAAATACCCATGCATAAAAAAACAATAGTATGAGTAAGGGTGAAGTGTGTGCACAATTAGTACAGTGTAAAGGTAGCAGATAGCAGGTCGGTGAGAAATAAATGATGGGAGACATATGATAGCTCTACAACATGCATGGCACACTAAATTACTACAGGATTCTATGAAAATAACAGTCGACTGAAAGCAAATAGGCCAGTCCATTTTTTCTGCACCGTCTGATGTACAAAGAATGGGCAGATCGCCTTCATCTACCTCCAGCCAATTAGTGTTGACGATCTTCCTCGAAACGCCAGTGACCACCGACCCAGTTCCTCCCCTGCCTGCGCCCTCGCCTCAACCTCACCGCACCGCCGTGTTTGGCACCCCCGGCCATCCATTCAAGCCCCGCCGACCTCCAAATCGGGCGCAAGCAGCTCCTGCGCCCCACACCCCTATGATAGACACCGATGCACCGCTTCCCCGGGGAACAAGCGGACTAGGTGCTCCACGCGCCTAAGCGGGTGCTGCTTCTTTTAATTGCGGTTCGATTGCCCCTGAATTGAAATCCAGGCGGTCTACTGACCTCTAGCAAAGGTGAAATAGTAAAAGGGAGGAAACCTTATGCATTTAGTATCACGAAGAAGATGCAGTAAGAAGCGCTCAACTAGTTTATTTCGTGGGATGAATACGGTGTGAGCAGAGAGTAAGATTTGCACAAATAAGGGAAGAGAAGTACCTCTTTCTGCTGGCAGTGCTGTGTCCTCCTTCTGTTTTTCCGACGATCTTCTTGTTGTTCGCCGGAAACCAGAAGTTGTGGAGGACGGTGCAGCCTTGGACGAACCCATGGCCAAGTTGTTGAGTGTGGTGCGGTGGCCGTCTGTCGGCGGCGGGGAAGCAGATCCAAGGCGGCGAACGATGGCGTAGCGGGAACAGCTCCGGTGCGGTGGACGGTTGCGACAGTGGAGCCACAGGACGGCGTGGTCGGAGTGGTTCTGGTACGGCGCACGTCGGCGTCGGCATCGTGGAGGTAGCTCTACCTCGGCTTCAGCTGCTAAGTCCTTGAGGGCGTTGCAGTTGCGGTTGTGTTGGACGACGACGTCGGGGTACCGGCTCCGGCGTGATGGAGGAGGGCGGCGGTGGATTGGCCGCTATGGGGTGGAGGGCGGAGGAGGCTGGGGTTTCGCGGCTGGTGGAGAGGGCGTTTTCGCGCCCACGGAGTATGAATGGGGAAACGGAGGGAGGCGGGGAACTTAGGGGAAACAATGTTTTGGTTTGAGACGCGCTTGTTTGAAATTTGGGGAAAGTTACAAACTTTGCCCCCATCTAAAATTTCGGACATATTGCAGGTTGGGGGTAGGACAGTCATGTCAGGTGTTCCAAATGTGGGCGGGATAGATTTCGGCCGAGCGCATGGGTAGGCGCCCACGGCGTATGAATGCTTCTCGGAGGCGGTTGAGACTGGCGTCTTGGTGAAGTTACAAACCTACCCTGATTTAGACCTTTGGAGATCGAGCCGATAGGCTACACGAGCCAGAGTCAGGACAGTAATTTCCTACCACCAAAACATTAGTCTCGCGCAGTTTCGGGTGACCAAAGGCCTACTTGGCGCTTCGTTCAATACTTGGGAGCAGAAGCATTAACGTTTTCGGTTCTCTTGAATTGAACTTTCAGGATTTGTCAAACTTCACAAATCTTTACTCTTGAAAATCCTAAAGCTACGATTATTTTGGAATGGAGGGGGTACATTTGAATATACATTGTACACGAGTATATATTAAAAAATATGCAACTTATCTCAGTTCATGCATGGTTCCATATATAATCTCCTTGATTGCAAAAAGAAGTTAGATATGCGTATGAATATATATAGCATGTTCAAACTCACAACAAAGATTGATGCCCCCTTTTACATCTGATTTACAAATGCTATTATCTCGGGTTCAAATAGATGAATGCACTTCCTATGAATTCGAATCTTCGAAACCCCCTTTATGTTGAATTCGGCATGTATTCTATTTCGTAGCTAGCAATTTGGAATGTATCCATGCAAGTGACAAATGTATGAAGTGCTTCACACTAACAACATGGAGTGCACTAATTAATGTTTGGACACTGCTACATAGCGCCCGCGCGCTATGCATGCGCATCTAGCGGCCGCCAGTTAAGGAAAGTCATCCTCTCGGTCCCCACCCATGTGCTCAAAAAAGGCAGGTTCCCCTTCCCCCTGTCGTTGCCGCGTCCCGACAGCTAATGCTCCCTCTGCCTCACATGATTTTCGCCCCACCACCACAAAACCGCACGTCCCACCTGATCAGTACCCGTCACACAACAGCCAAAAAACAGAGTAAAAGAAGGCGAAAATCAAAGCGAAAGATCCTGGGAAAAAATCCTGAAAATGCAATTGCGTCTGCAACTCTTTCTTGCTGGTCAAGCAAAAATTTAGAGATTGTAGGCAAAAAATTGCCAGAGCTGGGCAAATTTCTCCCGTGTGAACAACAAAAGGTAACAGGTTGTTCCAATTTGTTTTGTCCATGAACTTCGTTCTAGAACTTGTGGATTTCCCTGTCTGTACCTACCCCCCTGATCTACTACTTGCAGAAATTGCCCCCTGTACCGGATTCTTTGAGAACCTAGCTAGTATCATGCCCCTTCTTGCACCCCCCTACACATGTGTAGACCTTGGATGCTACATAAAATGGCTACTGACTCTTGAATTGTATCTTGTCTTCTGCCTTGCACCTTGTTTCTGCAAAACAAAAAAGAAACATATTTGTGTTAGTAAACTGGTCAAATAAGCTATTGTAGTTGCTTACAAAACAAGCTAGTAGTAAAGTATAGTTGCTTACAAAAACACAAGGTAGGCAGAAAAAAGCCTGAAAAGCAAGCAGCAAAAGAAGATGTTGCCTCCCCCATATGAGGTTGTTCATTCAGTTTATTGTGCTCCGGTGATTTGTTGCAAAAAAAAGTGCCCCTGTTCATTCAGTTTTGCTTGCATGGTGGAAGGGGGGAAATGCAAAAAAAGTCTTTCATTTACATTATGTATTAAATGCAGATGGCTGGCATTAATCTCAATGAGGTCCTTGACGAGTTTCATGGTTGTGATGGTGGCCCTCCATACTGCACACAGACACAAACTGAAAAGAGTCCCTATTTCTATTGAGGGTGTGAGCGAGTCGCCGGAATTGGGAGTTGCTCCTGTCCAGGATGGCATGGTGTGAATTTTCGTGTTGCGGCAACTGCTCCTACAAGCGACCTCCGAGGGGGTTGTGGGGTGTCTGCGAGCGACTAGGTCGGCGGGTTAGGCTACCTACCACCCGGTGGTGGGACAGTTCGTTTCGGCCGGCTTAGGCGATTTTTCAAGGGGGTTGGGTGGGTGTGTAGGTGAGTAGGTCGGTGGGTTAGGCGACCTAGCAACTGGGTGGTGGGCAAGTTCGTTTGGGCCAGCTTAGGCTATTTCCCAAGGGGTGTGGGTATGTGTGTAGGCGAGTAGGTCGGTGAGGTAGGCGACCTAGCATCCGGTGGTGGGCAAGTTCGTTTCCGCCGGCTTAGGCAATTTTTCAAGGGCGTTGGGTGGGTGT
>NC_041392.1:592977910-592991124 GCF_002162155.2 Triticum dicoccoides | reverse complement strand
ATCCGGTGGTGGGCGAGTTCATGTCGGTCGGCTTAGGGGATTTTTCAAGGGGTGTGAGGGATGTGTGTACGCGAGTAGGTCGGCGTGTTAGGCGACCTAGCACCGGGGGTGGGCGAGTTTGTTTTGGCCGGCTTAGGTGATTTCTCAAGGGGTATGGTTGTGTGTGTGTAGGCGAGTAGGTCTGCGGGTTAGACGACCTAGCACCCGATGGTGGGCGAGTTCGTTTTGGCCGCTTAGGCGATTTCTCAAGAGGTGTGGGTGTGTGTAGGCGGTCAGCGGTCTAGGAGACCTAGCACCCGATGATGGGCGACTTTAGGATGATTCACCCCCCTCCTCACACACACACACACATTTTGGACCTGGATGTCGAAGGTGGATGTTAGAGAGAGATACTTAGCACTTGTTTGATGTTGTTTCACTTCCTTGCATCTGGCCTTCTGTTTCATGGAAAAAACACATATAAGAAAGTTGCTTAGAGAAATTTGTAGGCTGAAAACTGACTTAGGAGATAGAAATTTGTAGGCTGAAAACTGACTTAGTTGCCTTCATGCTTTGCAAAAAGTAGTATGAAACTAGTTGGTAAAATCGCCCATTAAACTGAAGTTGCTCTGCTATTTGTGGGCAAAAATGATTTAGAAATCTCACGGTTGGAAAACAGAAAGTAAATTTGCATGTAGAAAATGACTTAGTTGCCTGCATAGAAAGTAGTCTGAAACTATGTGGTTAAATTGTGAGGTGGGTGATTTAGTGTTTTGGGTGAAACAAATTGACTACTAAATAAAAAAATGAAACAAAATGTCTAGTATACAAATGAAGATGCCTACATATAGCAGAGCAACATCTTGTTTTTCACTTTTGTCTTGCCCGCATTTGAAAAAGGAAAAATGAGTTAGAAGAAACTGGTGTGGAAAACCCCTTGCCGACTATTGGAGGCAAAACCTTGCCTACACAGAAGAACCTAAAAGAAATGTGGGATGCATATGGGATCCGCTTCTGTTTTGGGATCACGCCTACGACCGCAGAAAAAATAACACACAGAAATGCCCCTCCCTTTATTCTGCATGCATTGTCGAGATATATAGATGTAGGATCTAGAAGTAGATGTGTCTAGAGGGGGGGTGATTAGATACTTAGTGCTAAAGTTGCAATTTTTAATCTTTTTCGGTTTAAGTGGAGTTTAGGCACAATTTCAACACACACAATACATATCAAGCAAGCATGCAAAGAGTATATGAGCAGCGGAATGTAAAGCATGCAACTTGCAAGAATGTAAAGGGAAGGGTTTGGAAAGATCAAACACAATTGGAGACACGGATGTTTTTCCCGTGGTTCGTATAGGTGGTGCTATCCTACATCCACGTTGATGGAGACTTCAACCCACGAAGGGTAACGGTTGCGCGAGTCCACACAGGGCTCCACCCAAGGGCAACGGTTGCGCGAGTCCACGGAGGGCTCCACCCACGAAGGGTCCACGAAGAAGCAACCACCCACAAAGGGTCCACGAAGAAGCAACCTTGTCTATCCCACCATGGCCATCGCCCACGAAGGACTTGCCTCACTAGCGGTAGATCTTCACGAAGTAGGCGATCTCCTTGCCCTTACAAACTCCTTGGTTCACTCCACAATCTTGACGGAGGCTCCCAAGTGACACCTAGCCAATCTAGGAGACACCACTCTCCAAGAAGTAACAAATGGTGTGTAGGTAATGAACTCCTTGCTCTTGTGCTTCAAATGATAGTCTCCCCAACACTCAACTCTCTCTCATAGGATTTGGATTTGGTGGAAAGAAGATTTGAGTGGAAAGCAACTTGGGAAGGCTAGAGATCAAGATTCATATGGTAGGAATGGAATGTCTTGATCTCAACACATGAGTAGGTGGTTCTCTCTTAGAACAAATGAGTTGGAATGATGTGTGTGTTCTGATGGCTCTCTCACTTAATGAGAAAGAGGTGGAGGGGTATATATAGCCTCCACACAAAATCCAACCGTTACACAGTTTTCCAATCTCGGTGGGACCGAATAAATAAACTCGGTCTGACCGAAATAGTAAACCTAGTGACCGTTAGGAATTTCGGTGGGACTGACATGCAACTCGGTAGGACCGATTCGGTTAGGGTTTGGGCATAACGTAATCTCGGTGAGACCGATTACACAAACTCGGTGAGACCGAATTTGGTAACTAGCTAACCAGAGAGTTGGTCAGGCAAACTCGGTGGGACCGATTTGCTCTTTCGGTGAGACCGAGTGGAACTCGGTGAGACCGAAAAGTTACAAAGGGGAAACACTGAGTTTACATTGCAATCTCGGTGGGACCGATCGCATATCTCGGTGAGACCGAGAATATTGCAATAGGTAACAGAGAGTTTGCAATCCCATCTCGGTGGGACCGAGAACCTTATTGGTAGAACCGAATTGCTAGGGTTTTGGCAGTGGCTAATGACAAGTGAAACTCGGTGGCGCCGGATAGGAAAAATCGGTAGGACCGAGTTTGGCTTAGGGTTTAGGTCATATGTGGATATGGGAAAGTAGTTGAGGATTTTGGAGCATATCATTAAGCACATGAAGCAAGAGGCTCATTAAGCAACACCTCATCCCTCCTTAATAGTATTGGCTTTTCCTATGGACTCAATGACCGGGGAAAGCTTGCCGCCGTGAACAGTGTCGGGGAAGAGCTTGTTGCCGTGAACAGTAACCTGCCGGGGAAAGCTTGCCGCCGTGAACAGTAACCTTGCCGGGGAAAGCTTGCCGCCATGAACAGTAACCTTGTCGGGGAAAGCTTGCCGGGGAAGAGTAACCTTGCCGGGGAAAGCTTGCCGTCGTGAACAGTAACCTTGCCGGGGAAAGCTTGCCTCCGTGAACAGTAACCTTGCCGGGGAAAGCTTGCCGCCGTGAACAGTAACCTTGCCGGGGAAAGCTTGCCGGGGAAGAGCCAATCCATTGTCCTTAGCATTTTGAGGGTTCCACTTTCATATCCATGCCATGCCATTGTTGAACTTATCTGAAACATGCTAGATAGAAGTGTTAGTCCAACAAGAGATATGTTGTCATCAATTATCAAAACCACCTAGGGAGCACTTGTGCTTTCAATCTCCCCCTTTTTGGTAATTGATGGCAACATACATCAAAGCTTTAGATAAAGATATAAAGAACAGCAAGTAAAGCTTTGGAAGAACATGTAGCAAGCATAGGCTCCCCCTACATAGGCCATATGCATCAGAGTAAAAGATTATCAAGAAAAATACCTTCATGCTCATGAGTCCTTCTTGCAAACAGTATGTACATAAGCAAGAACTCCTCATACTCATGATTTTAATGCATATACTTACCTTGTGGTCTCGAGTTGGCTTAGGATGGAATGAACCTGCAAACAAGGTTAGATAACACAGGTACGTCCACTAGCCAGAGCAAACAAAAGAAACCACAAGAATGCCAAGACTGGGATGACATGTAGAGAGTGATAACATTGGATTCAACATGTCCCCAAGAATAAAGATATGCAATGAATTTGACTGATTTCTTTTCCCTTAGGTGTCTTGCTCCCCCTGAATCTTACATGGGATATTGGGAGAAGATAGGAAACAGAAATCAGAGCTGAATAGAACTTAATTCAAATGAGTTCATATGAACATGTCTTTCCCCCAAGAAGACATGTGGCATCTCTCCTCTTGAACATCAAGCATCTGGGATCCTTGAGTATTTTTCTCTCCCTGGAAATCTCTCTCTCCCCCTTAACAACATCTGGGATCCTTGATACTTTCTCTCTCCCTTGAGGTCTCTCTCTCCCCCTTAATACTTTTTCTCTTGTGGGTTTGGTCCTTGAGACTGTTTCTCTCCCTTGATGTGATCTCTCTCTCCTACAAGCTTTGATGTGATCTCTCTCTCCCCCTTTGACATCAATTTCCAAGAGGGTTCTTCCTGGAATCCGTCGAATAGGTTTGGTCCTTGAGATTCAGCACAAAGCAAAGGATAAAATTGTGATGCTTGTGGAGGACAAGATTCATTGAGTGGAGCTTGATCAGAAGAAATGTAGAACAAGTGGCAAACTGTTTTTCTGATTGCAAAGTCGGTGGCACCGAGTGGCACATTTCGGTGGTACCGAAAAGATTCGGTTGGACCGAAATTTGCAAGTCGGTGAGACCGAGTTTACATAGAGAAAAACACTTGTCACCTCAGCTCACTAGTCAAGTAAGATCTCACAAAAGATTTGCAATGAATTAGCTGAAGGATTTGCAAGGAATTTGATGCAGAAATATGTAGTACAAGAACAAAAAGAAAAAAGTGAAAGTTTCTAGATGAAGTGTGAGAGAGAAGGAAACAAATATGCAGGGAACAAATGCAATAACTCAGAAAATGACACAAGAGAACTTCATCTAGAATTGGGCGGTGACATAGTCACCTATGTTAGAGTATATTGACTTAGGAGTCAAGTGAGGACACTTGATCATAGGTCATACTCATCGTTTAAGCTCAAAATGGGGTTACCATTTTTCGTTTAAGCATCTTGATGTATTCACATCTTGTAGAGTTGCTTTGACTCATGACTCGGAGTAAAGCTTATCTAAGATGGAATGACATACCTTGGGTGGTGATGTGGTTCTTGCTCATGTAGTTGAACTTGTGTGGGTGCTCAGGGGTGATGTAGTTCATCAAGAGTTGGGAGCACCACTTGGAGTTTGAGTTCATCTACCTACATGGGTTAGTTCTTGCAAGGAAGAGCACTTGTGTATCCAAAAATGACAATCATGAAGCTTAACATAGAATTTGTCAAAGGATATGTTTGAATGGTTTTGTGCTTCCTTGTCTTCAACCACTATTGTGTAGAGTCTGGGTGATGTAGAGATTGCTCAAGATATGAGTGAGTCGCAATCTCATGGAATTAGATTCAACCAAGCACCTATAGGGGTTAGACAACATGGAAGGTGCAAATATATCCAAGACATAAGATAGTCATCATAAGAGATATATCATGGATTAGTCATAAGCTCATGTCTTGCATGTATCCAATGGAGTTTCTACTCCAAGTTCGAGGCATCAATGATGTTCAATTCTCCTCTCAACCTGCAAAACATTTTCTCATCAAGCGGTTTAGTGAATATATCTGCTAATTGCTTATCGGTGCGAACATGCTTAAGATTGATGTCACCCTTAGCAACATGATCTCGAATGAAATGATGACGAACTTCAATATGCTTAGTTCGAGAATGTTGTACATGATTATGACCAATTTTGATAGCACTTTCATTGTCACAAAGCAGTGGAACATGTCTCACATAAATCCCATAATCTTTAAGAGTTTGGGTCATCCAAAGTAATTGAGCACAACATGAACCAGCGGCAATAAATTCTGCTTCGGCGGTGGATAAGGATACCGAGTTTTGTTTGTTGGAAGACCAAGACACAAGAGATCTACCAAGAAATTGACAAGTACCCGAAGTGGACTTTCTATCAACCTTGTCTCCGGCATAATCTGAGTCAGAATAGCCAACAAGATCAAAAGAAGACCTCTTAGGATACCAAATGCCAAAATTTGGTGTATGGATTAAATATCTCACTATCCTTTTCATAGCCTTAAGATGACCATCTTTAGGAGCAGCTTGATATCGAGCACACATGCACACACTTAGCATAATATTGGGACGTGAAGCACATAGGTATAACAATGAACCAATCATAGAGCGATAAACCTTTTGATCAATAGGTTCACCATCTTTGGTCAAATCATTATGTCCACTAGTGGGCATGGGTGTAGACATACCTTTGCATTCTTGCATATTGAACTTCTTGAATAAGTCCTTGGTGTACTTTGTTTGAGAGACAAATGTACCTTCCTTAGTTTGCTTGATTTGCAACCCGAGAAAGAATTTGAGTTCACTCATCATAGACATCTCAAACTTCTCTGACATTAGCTTTCCAAACTTTTCACTAAAGAGAGGGTTAGTTGAACCAAATATGATGTCATCAACATAAATTTGGCATACAAATAGTTCTCCATTAACCCTTTTAGTAAAAAGAGTAGAATCAATTTTACCAATTTCAAAACCACTTGTAATAAGGAACTTGGTCAAGCATTTATACCATGCTCTAGGAGCTTGTTTGAGACCATAAAGAGCTTTGTGAAGTTTGTAAACATGATTAGGTTTCTTAGGATTGACAAAGCCGGGAGGTTGTTTGACATAAACTTCCTCCTCTATTTCTCCATTTAGAAAAGCACTTTTAATGTCCATTTGGTACAAGGTGATATTATGGTGATTAGCATATGCAAGTAAGATGCGAATGGACTCAAGTCTAGCAACGGGAGCATATGTCTCACCATAGTCCATACCTTCGACTTGTGTGTATCCTTGGGCGACGAGACGTGCTTTGTTGCGGACCACTTGTCCATCTTCATCTTGCTTGTTGCGAAACACCCATTTGGTACCAATGATGTTGTGGTTGTTGTCGGGCTTCTCAACCAATGTCCAAACTTGGTTTCTCTCGAAATTATGTAGCTCTTCATGCATGGCGTTTATCCAATTCGGATCTTCCAATGCTTCTTCAACCTTCATTGGTTCAATGCTAGAGATGAATTAATACTTTTCACAAAAGTTAGCTAAACGAGTTTTTGAGCGAGTGATTCTCCCGGTTTGTTTATCACTGAGGATTTGCTCGACGGGATGATCTTTGGCAATTCTTGCTCGAACTCGTGAGAGCTTTTGCTTGGGTCTTTGTTGAGCATCTTCTTCATCTTGTTCTTCTTCTTGGCCTTCTTCATTGTTGACGTCGTCATTCTCTTGTCGTGGTGGAGAAGGAGGTTGTTGATGTTCATCTTGACGTACTTCCTCGTTTTCTTCATCTTGGTGTGTCCCGCTTGTGGATGCTTCCGTGTCGATTCTTGGTTCACCTTGTCGTGAAGTAGAAGCTTCCACTTGGACGGATGAAGTACTCTCCTTCATCTCCGTTGGACGAATTTTGCGAATGGACAAGTCTTGGATTGCTTCTGAAGGGTCTTTGTCTCCTACATCAATTGGCAATTGCTCTACTTGCGAGCCATTAGATTCATCAAACTTCACATCTACCGTCTCTTCAACCTTTCGGGTGAAATTGTTGTAGACACGGTAAGTGTGAGAGTTTGAGCCATAACCAAGTAGAAAACCTTCATGAGATTTAGGAGCAAACTTTGAACGACGATGCTTATCAAGAATGTAGCACTTTGAGCCGAATACTCGAAAGTATCCAACTTGGGGTTTGTTTCCGGTGAGAAGCTCGTATGCCGCTTGCCGAGTAGCTTGTGAAGATATAAGCGATTCGTTGCGTGACAAGCTGTCTCAACCGCTTTTGCCCAAAAGTGCTTTGGCGTCTTGTATTCATCAAGCATTGTCCTTGCCATTTTGATGAGCGTCCGGTTCTTCCTCTCAACAACTCCATTTTGTTGAGGTGTGTATGTAGCCGAGAACTCGTGTGAAATCCCTTCTTCGTCAAGAAAGGTGTCCACATTTGTGTTCTTGAACTCTGTTCCGTTGTCACTCCGAACCTTCTTGATCTTCACATCAAACTGATTTTGGGCTTTCCTAGCGAAGCTTCTGAAGATCTTCTGGACCTGCGATTTGTCACTGAGGAAAAACACCCACGTGAATCTTGAAAAATCATCAACTATAACTAGACCAAAGGAATTTCCACCGAGACTCTTGTAGGCATTGGGACCAAAAAGATCCAAGTGAAGCAGCTCGAGTGGCCTCCTTGTGGTCATGATGTTCTTCACAAGATGTCTTCCTCCAACCTGTTTACCTGCTTGACAGGCACTACAAAGTCTATCCTTATCAAATATGACATCGTTAACTCCAAGGATATGATTTCCTTTAATAAGCTTGTCAAGGTTTCTCATGCCAACGTGACCTAGTCGTCTATGCCACAACCAACCTTTTGAGGATTTAGCAACAAAGCAAGTTTTAGGTTGTGCCTTTTTAGAGAAATCGACGATGTAAAGATCACCTCTACGAATACCCGTAAAGACCATTTTATGATTGTCTCGACGAAATACTTGGCAATCTACCTCAGTAAATAGGTCATTCAAACCGAAATCAGCAAGTCTAGATACAGAAAGTAAGTTATAGCCAAGAGATTCAACGAGCATGACATTTTGAATGGAACTATCATGTGAGATGGCCACCTTACCAAGGCCAACCACTTTACCCTTTGAATTATCACCAAAGGTGACATATTTCCGAGGGCCGTTGTTTTCAGCAATCTCACGGAACATCTCTTCATCTCCGATCATATGATCAGTGCAACCACTATCAAGAACCCATTCCTTTCCTCCTGACGCATATCCCCGAAGATTTGCCATAAGACCAAAATGTATCATTGCATTATCAAGATCGGAGTCACTATCATCATCATCATCATCATAATATTCATGTTCATCATGATCTTGTGACTCATCATTTCCTAGAGAGGGTAATTCATTAGATAAATGATCAAAGTGATTACTTTTATGAATTCTTATAGATTTGAGTATGATATCATTAATGATTCCAACATCTCCTTTGGCATGCTTAAGATTGACAAGTTCAAGAAGACATTTACCAAAACTAGGATCACTAGAGTTCATCTTACTCAAGGCAATAGATTTATGGAGAATTTCATCCAAAGTTTTCAAGGAGTGATTGGGAAATCGTTCCTCAAGAAATTTCCATATAGTATAGGCGCAATTTTGAGTAGGCAAACTAGCAATCAAATTTTTGGGCAATCCTCTAATGATGAGCTCAATAGTTCCAAGATTGCCAATCATGTCAATATCTTCATCTAGGGTAGGATGCAAAGGATCAATATGAGGTGCACAGGGGCTAGCAATATACTCGTTCAAATGATATTGATTGAAGATTACAAGCATCTCATTTTTCCACTCATGAAAATATTTTTCATCAAGAATAGGCACTCTATGTCTAAGACTCCCTAGAGTAGACACATCCATCTTCCTCCAATGGTGATTAAACCAAGGCAATGGAGACCAAAGCTCTCATACCACTTGTAGGATCTAGAAGTAGATGTGTCTAGAGGGGGGGTGATTAGACACTTAGTGCTAAAGTTGCAATTTTTAATCTTTTTCGGTTTAAGTGGAGTTTAGGCACAATTTCAACACACACAATACATATCAAGCAAGCATGCAAAGAGTATATGAGCAGCGGAATGTAAAGCATGCAACTTGCAAGAATGTAAAGGGAAGGGTTTGGAAAGATCAAACGCAATTGGAGACACGGATGTTTTTCCCGTGGTTCGAATAGGTGGTGCTATCCTACATCCACGTTGATGGAGACTTCAACCCACGAAGGGTAACGGTTGCGCGAGTCCACACAGGGCTCCACTCAAGGGCAACGGTTGCGCGAGTCCACGGAGGGCTCCACCCACGAAGGGTCCACGAAGAAGCAACCACCCACAAAGGGTCCATGAAGAAGCAACCTTGTCTATCCCACCATGGCCATCGCCCACGAAGGACTTGCCTCACTAGCGGTAGATCTTCACGAAGTAGGCGATCTCCTTGCCCTTACAAACTCCTTGGTTCACTCCGCAATCTTGACGGAGGCTCCCAAGTGACACCTAGCCAATCTAGGAGACACCACTCTCCAAGAAGTAACAAATGGTGTGTAGGTAATGAACTCCTTGCTCTTGTGCTTCAAATGATAGTCTCCCCAACACTCAACTCTCTCTCATAGGATTTGGATTTGGTGGAAAGAAGATTTGAGTGGAAAGCAACTTGGGAAGGCTAGAGATCAAGATTCATATGGTAGGAATGGAATGTCTTGATCTCAACACATGAGTAGGTGGTTCTCTCTCAGAACAAATGAGTTGGAATGATGTGTGTGTTCTGATGGCTCTCTCACTTAATGAGAAAGAGGTGGAGGGGTATATATAGCCTCCACACAAAATCCAACTGTTACACAGTTTCCAATCTCGGTGGGACCGAATAAATAAACTCGGTCTGACCGAAATAGTAAACCTAGTGACCGTTAGGAATTTTGGTGGGATTGACATGCAACTCGGTAGGACCGATTCGGTTAGGGTTTGGGCATAACGTAATCTCGGTGAGACCGATTACACAAACTCGGTGAGACCGAATTTGGTAACTAGCTAACCAGAGAGTTGGTCAGGCAAACTCGGTGGGACCGATTTGCTCTTTCGGTGAGACCGAGTGGAACTCGGTGAGACCGAAAAGTTACAAAGGGGAAACACTGAGTTTACATTGCAATCTCGGTGGGACCGATTGCATATCTCGGTGAGACCGAGAATATTGCAATAGGTAACAGAGAGTTTGCAATCCCATCTCGGTGGGACCGAGAACCTTATTGGTAGAACCGAATTGCTAGGGTTTTGGCAGTGGCTAATGACAAGTGAAACTCGGTGGCGCCGGATAGGAAAAATCGGTAGGACCGAGTTTGGCTTAGGGTTTAGGTCATATGTGGATATGGGAAAGTAGTTGAGGATTTTGGAGCATATCATTAAGCACATGAAGCAAGAGGCTCATTAAGCAACACCTCATCCCTCCTTAATAGTATTGGCTTTTCCTATGGACTCAATGACCGGGGAAAGCTTGCCGCCGTGAACAGTGCCGGGGAAGAGCTTGCCGCCGTGAACAGTAACCTGCCGGGGAAAGCTTGCCGCCGTGAACAGTAACCTTGCCGGGGAAAGCTTACGCCGTGAACAGTAACCTTGCCGGGGGAAGCTTGCCGCCGTGAACAGTAACCTTGCCGAGGAAAGCTTGCCGCCGTGAACAGTAACCTTGCCGGGGAAAGCTTGCCGCCGTGAACAGTAACCTTGCCGTGGAAAGCTTGCCGCCGTGAATAGTAACCTTGCCGGGGAAAGCTTGCCGGGGAAGAGCCAATCCATTGTCCTTAGCATTTTGAGGGTTCCACTTTCATATCCATGCCATGCCATTGTTGAACTTATCTGAAACATGCTAGATAGAAGTGTTAGTCCAACAAGAGATATGTTGTCATCAATTATCAAAACCACCTAGGGAGCACTTGTGCTTTCAATAGATCACTAAAAGAGATGAACATGACTAATACTCATGTATATGCATTGTCTATAACATGCTAACTACCCGCAAAAAAACATCGTGAATTCAATAAATACTCATGAATGTCAGTTTTCAGGTGTATGATGATGTCAGTTTTCAGGGGTAGCAAAATAAAATGAAGCAATTGGGATGGTACGATGGAGAAAAAAGAAAGCAGCAGAAATGAAAATGATGAAGGTACCCACACATATATATAGATCGGAAAAGTTTCTCGAAGAAGGTATCCACACATATCAGGAAGCATGAAGTTTCCACGCCAAATAAACGCTGCGGTTTCCCCCCCAAAAAACAGAGGCAACGGATTTGCCTTCATTTGCTTAAAAAAAGTTGATTCACTTAAGAAGGCTTAATTTGGTTTTATTTCATATTGAACGTAAGACCTGCAAAATTTTCTGTCGGCACCATCCCATCCATCCTTGCAAACCGGACAAATAACTTAGTCTGTCGTTCCTACATCCAAATACCAAACACCAAGACAGAGACCAAAGCTGAAGCCTGGTTGGTCATCATCAAATAAACTCGAAAAATAAAATAAACACACACACACAGTATTACCTATTCTCTAAATGAATGTTGCATACAAATCTCTATCTGATTGCCTATATGTCTATATGCTTGCCTGCATTTCATACTGATTTTTGCCAACTTATCTCATATCTGATTGCCTACAAAAACACACAGATTATTGCCAATTATCTATTCTGATTCCATACTAAAAACACAATGTTTATTGCCTACTAATATATGTCTAATGGCCTACAAAAAACACAGTATTGCCTATATCTGGAAAAAATGCCAGCGTCCTGGGTGAACCCTACTTCAGCAGCGGATGCATCTGAACATGAGGGGGGCAGATGATGCTGCAGCTCAATGGCGTGAAAAAAAGGTCTGGAGCACCTCCACAAAATCATCAGCCAGTAAAAAGGGATCAAGCCACAAAAATCCCTCAACAAAGTCACTTGCACAAAATCCCTCCCTCCCTCCCTTCCGGGAGCCTCTCCATTTGATCTACGAGATGATCACTCCTGCGGGTCGTTGATGACGACGAGGTCGTCGGCGACGAAACTCCAGGAAACCACTAGATGTCCGGGGGCGGAGCGGAATCATATGAGAAACTGACCTCGGGTCGTCGAAGCAGCAGGAACTTGTGTCTCCCGGGTTCGTCGTCGCCTCGCGTAGAACCACCTGCTCCACACCCCTCCCCCGTCGCCGTTTCCTTGTCCTCCATCTCTGGCACACGCGCGCCGCTGCCCTCTCCCTCGTCGAACTATTGCGGAATCCTTCGCTGCCTTGAATTAAGACGTCGCCAGCTCTCCCGCCGGCCGCGCTCGCCGCAAAGCCCTCGGGAATTCGTGGGGATTTGGCATTTCACTAGTCGCAAGCGGAGGGTGGAGTGGGAATGGGGAACGGGGGAATGGGAGGATGGAGTAAATTATTATCGTCAAATTACGAAGGCGAAAAACGACAAACCCACCGTCACCCCTGGTCGGTCCACCACGCCAACGTGTCGTGCAGGCGCGCAAGATGGACGGCTGTGGTGCGGCCGTTCCGGCGCGCTTTATAGCGCGCACACACCGGACAATGTTTAGGTTAATGTTTATATGTGAATTGTAAAAGCATCCATTGCCTGTATTTCAAACCGCTCTCACTCTATAGATCGATAATATGAAATAAACACATGCACATGCTAGAGTATGGGTGTCTGGTAGACCGATTTTCGTCCATACGCAATTTGCAAAATTCATGATCTCATCCAAAAATAATAGTGCCATTTATATTTTAATTTAATGCGTAGAACCGCCTTTTACACGCAGATGCACTATGCCTCACCCCGTTCTCACAAACGCGTTATATATATCTCTATCTAATGCATAAGTGCACACACTTTATATGCATCGGCATTTCTCTTTCACACATGCTCACAATCTCTCTCAGGGTGTCGGGGTGTCTCACGCACCTGCTCTCTCTGTTTCTCTCTCTCTCTCTTTTTCTGACTACTATGTACCACTCTTTTCACTAATCTCAGTTTGAAAACACTATTTCTCTCACATGCATATATACACATGCACGGTCTCTACTAGCCCTCTATACGCACATATATGTGCCTATGTGTCTCCCGCACGCAAATTATCTTTAGGCCTCTCTCGCATACATTACCCCC
>NC_041392.1:592976174-592977640 GCF_002162155.2 Triticum dicoccoides | reverse complement strand
CGACACACCTCTCTCTTAGTAGTTGGCAGATATGATTTCATCATATCATTCGGTAGGATATCCCTGGCTGTTAGGCTGGATGGTAATACGAGGCAAAGTTTTACCCTAGTTCGGATCGGACCCTTGCAGTTGAAGAAAGAGCCTACTCCTGGTACTGTATATTAGTGATAGGGGTGTGTACAAAGTACATGTGAATACCAGACATTGTGCGTGTGTGTATACTATAGACGAACTAGCCCCCAAGCTTGTATAACATACTAAGGGCCTAGGGTTACAAATCATATATAGTCGCCTTATCACCAGTGGGGATAGAGTCCTCCGCGACTCTGGTAGCGTCGTGTTGTACACCGAGTCCTCCACATGGGTCTTCGTATAACACGTCTCGGTCCAACCTATATGTGGCGCAAGATGGAACCGACCCATGAGTCTTCATGTTGACCCACCACAACTAGAAATGATGTGCCCACCACACCACACACGCAATCGGCCACTAAGAAAATAAGCATATACAATCGTACAACAGTATCTAGCTCACGATACGTCTCCATATTTTGTTAATGACACTGACAGACTTTGCATTTGATGCGTGCTCCGTATTTTGTTGACGACACTTACGGTCATTGTATTTGAAGCGAAAGCACGGTATGGTCACTGGACTTCAAAATAAGCTCCTCACGGTCACCACATACATTTTGTCGTGCTAACCAACATGTGGTTGGATGGTTAGAGGACAGTGGTTTCTCCAGCCCACCAAGGTTAAAGTCCCGGTGCTCGCATTTATCTTGTGTTAATTTCAGTATTTTCCAGTGATGTACGTTCAGTGGGAGGAGACGTTCTACTCGACTACGAGGCACCTATGGTGACTTCGTAAAATCTCAAGATCATATATGCTGGCCCACTCTCTTGAAGGTGCTCATAGGGATAGAGTTCGTGTGTGTGCGCTTATAGTGGTGAGTGCTTGCACGTATATATGAGCCCTTCCGTCTGTACCGTGTTAAACAATACGTATCATGATTATACGGTCACTGGCTCACCCTTACAACTCCATATTTTGTTGATGACACAATCAATTGACTAGTCAAACGTTCCACACGGCGCAACTAGTGTTGCACCATCGAGGCGCGTAACCATGGCGCCCACCTGTCAGCCCGTATATGAAACAAACAAATGGTAGTTTGAGTCTGTACTGTGTTAATAAAATAGGAGTACATTTTAGGGTGATCATACGGTCACTAGCTCACCATACAGCTCCGTAATTTGTTGATAACACGATCAATTGACCAGTCAAACGGTCCACATTGAGCAGCGCACATTACCATAGGGCCCACCCGTCAGCGCGTATATGAAGGACAGAAATGGTAATAAATTAGTGGTCGATGGGTATTCAAAGCCGTGAGACCTCTGGTTGGCAGTCACCGGCGGTTGGGGGCGTTCATTGGCCGGTGGGGTGGGGATCCCCGGAGAAA
>NC_041392.1:592957536-592975712 GCF_002162155.2 Triticum dicoccoides | reverse complement strand
CGAGGGCGGCGGGGGCTGGCGGTTCGGCAGGTGGTGGCTGGCGGCTCGGGGGGGGGGGTGGACTTTGATGATAAACTGGAGGCCCTTGATTTCGTATCCAACGACTAGAAAATCTAATGACCAGAGATGAAAAAGTCAGTCGACTGACGTGTAGCCTCACCCCACACATACACATGCACGCACGCAAGACACGCACGCATGTAGGCATGCAACACTGACACGTACACACGCATGCATGCTGGCGTGCAACACTGACACGTACACATGCACTCACGAACACATGCACGTACGCACACATGCATGCAACACTGAAACGTACCCTTGCATGCACGCAACACTCGCACGCCTGCATGCACGCAACACTCGCACGCCTGCATGCACATAGCACACAACGCAAGACACACGCTCAACCTATACATGCATGCACCCTTTGTTAAGGACATGGATTGTTACGGGTATTAATCAATCTTATCTGTGATAAGCAGAACATTGATGTTTGCAGCGGTCTTTATGAATCACAACGTATCGAATGGACTATCAACATAGTAGGCTTATCTACATGAAAAAGATGACATCACACTCAATGAACAATCATCGGTTTATGAAATGCCCGCTTCTGACCGCCCTAGCCCACCAAAGGTTCCTCTGCTGTGCCCTGCCTGTGTTGGGTCACTGACATGCAGGCCATGAACTCAAAGAGCCCACACGTTAGTGGAAGAACAGTGTTGTGTCCTAGGTCAGAGTCGAGGGCACCACTCGCGACACGCCTGGCTG
The DNA here is from genome assembly GCF_002162155.2 of Triticum dicoccoides. Classification (NCBI taxonomy): domain Eukaryota; kingdom Viridiplantae; phylum Streptophyta; class Magnoliopsida; order Poales; family Poaceae; genus Triticum; species Triticum dicoccoides. The sequence goes on along the minus strand of NC_041392.1, from coordinate 592,974,938 downwards.
AACACGCCTCCGTGCCGCATTCAAACGCCTCCATGAAACCCGCCTGTGTGGAAGCCAAGAAACCCACTCTGGACACACGTCCGTTCATGACCGGGTCGGCGTTAAACGCAACACCGGCCGAGCTCCTCCCGTCTGCCATCTATTTAATCTCCTATTTAAACAAGGCCAAACGCCGGCCAAGAATCGCACACCTCCGCCGCTCCCCTATCTCCTCCACCATTTTGTCCACTCTTACAATGGCTTACGAAGAGTAGTTATTCCGCATCCAAGCCGGCTTGGTAGCCCGCCGGATACGAGTTATGCTGCTCGCTGATCCACCTCCCTCCCCTCGCCCGACGGAGCCAGTTGCTGCCCCAAGCCGACGCGCGGTTCAGCAACTCGCCGCTCCAGGCCAGCTCGATGAGGAGCGGCGCACGGGCGTCGTTGCTACCGTCCACGCCACCGCCTCGTACCACGTCTCCCATTTTTGTGGCCGAGACTCCCATGCCAGCGGCCGCGCCATGCAAGCAGCAACAGAAGCCGGGTGCGCAAAGAGCGACGAGTCGGTGGCCAGCGCCTTGATACGTCTCCAATGTATCTATAATTTTTTATTGCTCCATGCTATATTATATACTGTTTTGGACTATATTGGGCTTTATTTTCCACTTTTATATTATTTTTGGGACTAACCTATTAACCGGAGGCCCAGCCCAGAATTGCTGTTTTTTGCCTATTTCAGTGTTTCGGAGAAACATAATATCAAACGGAGTCCAAACGGAATGAAACCTTCGGGAACGTGATTTTCTCATCAGATAAGACCCAGGAGACTTGGACCCTCCGTCAAGAAAGCCACGAGGTGGTCGGGAGAGTGGAGGGCGCCCCCCTAGGGTGCGCCCCCCTGCCTCGTGGGCCCCTCAAAGCTCCACCGACGTACTCCTTCCTCCTATATATACCTATGTACCCCCAAACGATCGGGGACGGAGCCAAAAACCTAATTCCACCGCCGCAACTTTCTGTATCCATGAGATCCCATCTTGGGGCCTATTCCGGAGCTCCGCCGGAAGGGGAATCGATCACGGAGGGCTTCTACATCATCATCCAAGCCTCTCTGATGAAGTGTGAGTAGTTTACCTCAGACCTTCAGGTCCATAGTTAGTAGCTAGATGGCTTCTTCTCTCTTTTTGGATCTCAATACAATGTTCTCCCCCTCTCTCGTGGAGATCTATTCAATGTAATCTTCTTTTTGCGGTGTGTTTGTTGAGACCGATGAATTGTGGGTTTATGATCAAGTTTATCTATGAATAATATTTGAATATTCTCTGAATTCTTTTATGTATGTTTGGTTATCTTTGCAAGTCTCTTCGAATTATCAGTTTGGTTTGGCCTACTAGATTGGTTTTTCTTTCCATGGGTGAAGTGCTTAGCTTTGGGTTCAATCTCGCGGTGTCCTTTCCCAGTGACAGAAGGGGCAGCAGGGTACGTATTGCATTGTTGCCATCGAGGAGAACAAGATGGGGTTTTTATCATATTGCATGAAACTATCCCTCTACATCATGTCATCTTGCTTAAGGCGTTACTCTATTTTTAACTTAATACTCTAGATGCATGCTAGATAGCGGTCGATGAGTGGAGTAATAGTAGTAGATGCAAGCAGGAGTCGGTCTACTTGTCTCGGACGTGATGCCTATATACATGATCATACCTAAATATTCTCATAACTATGCTCCATTCTGTCAATTGCTCAACAGTAATTTGTTCACCCACCGTAGAATACTTATGCTCTTGAGAGAAGCCACTAGTGAAACCTATGGCCCCCGGGTCTATTTTCATCATATCAATCTCCAATCACTTTATTATTGCTTTTATTTTTTTACTTTGCCTTTTACTTTTCACTTTGCATCTCTATACCAAAAATACCAAAAATATTATCTATCATCTCTATCCGATCTCACTTTCGTAAGTGACCGTGAGGGGATTGACAACCCCTAAGCGCGTTGGTTGCGTTGAGATATTGTTTTTGTGTAGGTACGAGGGACTCGCGCGTAGCCTCCTACTGGATTGATACCTTGGTTCTCAAAAACTGAGGGAAATACTTACGCTACTTTGCTGCACCATCCTCTCCTCTTCGGGGAAATCCAACGCCGTGCTCAAGAGGTAGCAAGAAGAATTTCTGGAGCCGTTGCCGGGGAGTCTGCACAAAAGTCAACATACCAAGTACCCATCACAATCCCTATCTTCCGCTTTACATTATTTGCCATTTGCCTCTCGTTTTCCTCTCCCCCACTTCACTCTTGCCGTTTTATTCACCCTCTCTCTCTCTCTCTATCCTCCCCCTCTCTCTCTATTTGCCTCTTTTTGCCCGTTTGCCTTTTGCTTGCTCATGTGTTAGTTTGTTTGCTTGTCGTCATGGCTAGTCTCATATCTTCTCCGTTGTCTCCTGAGAATGAAGTTCTAAATTTTAAACAAAGGGAGGGAGAAAATCTAAAAGATGCTTGGTATAGAATTTGCAAATGCTCAAAATAGATCTACTAGGAAGCAATCTACTTCAGTTCTTCTCCACAATTTTTATGTAGGTGCTAGTCCTTGGTATAGATATATCCTTGACACCATTACTGGAGGGAATTTCTTGGGTAGCCATACTTTTGATTCTTATAATGCTATGATAGATTTATTTGGCTCACCACCTCTTTTGGTTAATGGAACTATGTTAACTTTGGAGCATGTTATGCAAAGACTTGAAATTATTGAAACTAAAGTTGTTACCATTGAATTAATTGAAAATCTAGATAAAAAGATCCACAATAAAATTACACAATATGGATCTAGGGTAGGAATGACTTTGAAAAATATTAAAGAAAAGGAACCCATAGTTAATGAGAAAATAAATCTAGATTCCGCTAGAATCGATAAACTTGAGGGTATCATTACGAACTTGGAACCGCTTTTTCTTCCGTAAAGAATACTCCAAGTCCTCCTACTAAAATTTCCAAGATCATGTATGTTCCTAAAAATAAGGGTGAATCCTCTAGTAAGGAAACTGCGGATCTTAAATCTATAAGTATTCATCCCAATCTTTTTGCTATCATTAAGGAACCAATTGATACAAATGAATTTTCCGATCTTGTGCCTAAGAGTTTGATAATTACTAGAAAGAAAGAAATTCCTAAGGAAGATAGATGACTCATTGAAGAATTGTCTACAAAAGATGGCAATACCTAGATCTATCCTTGCTTTTATGCCTAGCTAGGGGCGTTAAACGATAGCGCTTGTTGGGAGGCAACCCAATTTTATTTTTATTCCTTGATTTTTTTCTCCTGTTTAGTAATAAATAATTCATCTAGCCTCTGTTTTGGTTGTGTTTTTTGTAGTGTTTGTGCAAAGTAGAACCGTTGGGAAGACTTGGGGAAAGTTTTGTTGAACTTGCTGTAAAAAACAGAAACTTTAGCGCTCACGAGAACTGCTGTAATTTTTATTAGGAAATTGATATTTAGTTAATTATTTTTGAAGATGATTAATAGATAAATTCCTCACGTCCAGAAATTTATTTTAGAATTTTTGGGGTTCCAGATCTTGCGCTAGCTACAGATTACTACAGACTGTTCTGTTTTTGACAGATTCTGTTTTTTGTGTGTTGTTTGCTTATTTTGATGAATCTATGGCTAGTAAAATAGTTTATAAACTATAGAGAAGTTGGAATATAGTAGTTTTAACACCAATATAAATAAGTAATGAGTTCATTACAGTACCTTGAAGTGGTCTTTTGTTTTCTTTCGCTAACGGAGCTCACGAGATTTTCTACTTTAAGTTTTGTGTTGTGAAGTTTTCAAGTTTTGGGTAAAGATTTGATGGATTATGGAACAAGGAGTGGCAAGATCCTAAGATTGGGGATGCCCATGGAACCCCCAAGATAATCTAAGGACACCTAAAATCCAAAGCTTGGGGATGCCCCGGAAGGCATCCCCTCTTTTGTCTACTTCTATCGGTAACTTTACTTGGAGCTATATTTTTATTCACCACATGATATGTGTTTTGCTTGGAGCGTCTTTTATGATTTGAGTCTTTGCTTGTTAGTCTACCACAATCATCCTTGCTGTACACAAGTTTTGAGAGAGCCATACATGATTTGGATTTTTTTAGAATACTCTATGTGCTTCACTTATATCTTTTGAGCTTTATAGTTTTGCTCTAGTGCTTCACTTATATCTTTTAGAGCACGGTGGTGGATTTGTTTTATAGAAACTATTGATGTCTCATGCTTCACTTAGATTATTTTGACAGTCTTAATAGCATGGTAATATGCTTAAAATCTTAATATGCTTGGTATGCAAGCTTAATAATAAAACTTTCTTATGAGTGTGTTGAATATAAGAAAAGTTTGGTGCTTGATGATTGTTTTGAGATATGGAGGTAATAATATCAAAGTCATGCTAGTTGAGTAGTCGTGAAATTGAGAAATACTTGTGTTGAAGTTTGCAAGTCCCGTAGCATGCATGTATGGTAAACGTTATGCAACAAATTTGAAACATGAGGTGTTATTTGATTGTCTTCCTTATGAGTGGCGGTCGGGGACGAGCGATGGTCTTTTCTACCAATCTACCCCCCTAGGAGCATGCGCGTAGTACCGAGGTTTTTGATGACTTGTAGATTTTTGCAATAAGTATGTGAGTTCTTTATGACTAATATTGAGTCCATGGATTATACGCACTCTTACCCTTCCATCCTTGCTAGCCTCTTCGGTACCGTGCATTGCCCTTTCTCACATTGAGAGTTGGCGCAAACTTCGCCGGTGCATCCAAACCCCGTGATATGATACGCTCTTTCACCCATAAAACTCCTTATATCTTCCTCAAAACAGCCACCATACCTACCTATTATGGCATTTCCATAGCCATTCCGAGATATATTGCCATGCAACTTTCCATCATTCCGTTCATCATGACACATTGATCATTGTCATATTGCTTAGCATGATCATGTAGTTGACATAGTATTTGTGGCAAAGCCACCATTCATAATTCTTTCATACATGTCACTCTTGGTTCATTGCATATCCCGCTACACCGCCGGAGGCATTCGTATAAAGTCATCTTTGTTCTAGTATCGAGTTGTAATGATTGAGTTGTAAATAAATAGAAGTGTGATGCTCATCATTATTAGAGCATTGTCCCAAGTGAGGAATAAAAAAAAAGAGAAAGGCCGTAAAAAAAGAGAGAAGGCCCAAAAAAAGAGAAAGGCCATAAAAAGAGAAAAGGCCCAAAAAATGAGAGATAGAGAGAGAAGGGACAATGTTAGTATCCTTTTACCACACTTGTGCTTCAAAGTAGCACCATGATCTTCATAGTAGATAGTCTCTCATGTTATCACTTTCATATACTAGTAGGAATTTTTCATTATGGAACTTGGCTTGTATATTCCAACAATGTGCCTCCTCAAGTGCCCTAGGTCTTCGTGAGCAAGCAAGTTGGATGCACACCCACTAGTTTCTTTTGTTGAGCTTTCATACATTTATAGCTCTAGTGCATCCGTTGCATGGCAATCCCAACTCCTTGCATTAACATCAATCGGTGGGCATCTCCATAGCCCATTGATTAGCCTCGTTGATGTGAGACTTTCTCCTTTTTTTGTCTTCTCCACATAACCCCCCTCATTATATTCTATTCCACCCATAGTGCTATGTCCATGGCTCGCGCTCATATATTGCGTGAAAGTTTATAGGTTTGAGATTACTAAAGTATGAAACAATTGCTTGGCTTGTCATCGGGGTTGTGCATGATGAGAGCATTCTTGTGTGAAGAAAATGAAACATGACAAAGCCATATGATTTTGTAGGGATGAACTTTCTTTGGCCATGTTATTTTGAGAAGACATAATTTCTTAGTTAGTATGCTTGAAGTATTATCATTTTTATGTCAATATGAACTTTTGTCTTGAATATTTCGGATCTGAATATTCATACCACAATTAAGAAGAATTACATTAAAACTATGCCAAGTAGCACTCTGCATCAAAAATTCTGTTTTTATCATTTACTTACTCGGGGACGAGTAGGAATTAAGCTTGGGGATGCCTGATACGTCTCCAACGTATCTATAATTTTTGATTGCTCCATGCTATATTATCTACTGTTTTGGACTATATTGGGCTTTATTTTCCACTTTTATATTGTTTTTGGGACTAACCTATTAACCGAAGGCCTAGCCCAGAATTGCTGTTTTTTTGCCTATTTCAGTGTTTCGGAGAAACAGAATATCAAACGGAGTCCAAACGGAATGAAACCTTCAGGAACGTGATTTTCTCATCAGATAAGACCCAGGAGACTTGCACCCTCCGTCAAGAAAGCCACGAGGCGGTCACGAGGGTGGAGGGCGCCCCCCTACGGCGCGCCCCCTGCCTCGTGGGCCCCTCGAAGCTCCACCGACGTACTCCATCCTCCTATATATACCTACGTACCACCAAATTATCGGGGACGGAGCCAAAAACCTAATTCCACCGCCGCAAGTTTTTGTATCCACAAGATCCCATCTTGGGGCCTGTTTCGGAGCTCCGCCGGAAGGGGAATCGATCACAGAGGGCTTCTACATAATCATCCAAGCCTCTCCGATGAAGTATGAGTAGTTTACCTCAGACCTTCGGGTCCATAGTTAGTAGCTAGATGGCTTCTTCTCTCTTTTTGGATCTCAATACAATGTTCTCCCCCTCTCTCGTGGAGATCTATTCGATGTAATCTTCTTTTTGCGGTGTGTTTGTTGAGACTGATGAATTGTGGGTTTATTATCAAGTTTATCTATGAATAATATTTGAATCTTCTCTGAATTCTTTTATGTATGATTGGTTATCTTTGCAAGTCTCTTCGAATTATCAGTTTGGTATGGCCTACTAGATTGGTTTTTCTTGCCATGGGAGAAGTGCTTAGCTTTGGGTTTAATCTTGCGGTGTCCTTTCCCAGTGACAGAAGGGGCAGCAAGGCACGTATTGCATTGTTTCCATCGAGGATAACAAGATGGGTTTTTTTTATCATATTGCATGAAACTATCCCTCTACATCATGTCATCTTGCTTAAGGCGTTACTCTATTTTTAACTTAATACTCTAGATGCATGCTGGATAGCGGTCGATGAGTGGAGTAATAGTAGTAGATGCAGGCAGGAGTCGGTCTACTTGTCTCGGACGTGATGCCTATATACATGATCATACCTAGATATTCTCATAACTATGCTCTATTCTGTCAATTGCTCAACAGTAATTTGTTCACCCATCGTAGAATACTTATGCTCTTGAGAGAAGCCACTAGTGAAACCTGGCCCCCGGGTCTATTTTCATCATATCAATCTCCAAGCACTTTATTATTGCTTTGCTTTTTTACTTTGGCCTTTACTTTTCACTTTGCATCTCTATACCAAAAATACCAAAAATATTATCTATCATCTCTATTAGATCTCACTTTCGTAAGTGGCCGTGAAGGGATTGACAACCCCTAAGCGCGTTGGTTGCATTGAGCTATTGTTTTTGTGTAGGTACGAGGGACTCGCGCGTAGGCTCGTACTGGATTGATACCTTAGTTCTCAAAAACTGAGGGAAATACTTACGCTACTTTGCTGCATCATCCTCTCCTCTTCGGGGAAATCCAACGCAGTGCTTAAGAGGTAGCACGCCTCCGCGTCCGCCGCCATCATCGAGGAGAAGTAGAACACGGGAGGCCGTTGCCGCTTGGGTCCCATGAAGGCCACCACGGAGGCGACGCCGGCATACACAGTAGGTGTCTTGCTGGATCCTTTTGTTGCGAGGACCTTCGTCGACCCCGCATGGGCTCCACGGAAGAGGGGAATGTTAGGATGAACTTGAGCCGGTGACGGCCATGGCGAAGTAGTGGCCGGTGATGAACTCGAACCGGTGCCGGCCACCATCATCTTCGGCACCAGCCAATGGTATCAGTTGGGCAGTGGGGAAGCGAGCCGTCCTTTGCGCTGAAGCATATACCTCCGGGGCTCCCGGTAGTCCGGTGATCGTGCTGCCAGACATGAGGAACACAAATCGATTGGCGGGTGACCATTTAGGCCAGGTATTATATACCTGTGCTGTCCAGAACTAGCACCGCATAGTTCATTTGAATGTAATGAAATCCGTCATGTTTTATGAAAATCCGGTATTTTATATGATTTCCGTCATTGTTTATATGAAATATCACTTTGTCTACGTGTTTGCGTGAATTTCCTCTGGTTGGTTGAGTTGTTGTCATAATGTGTGCGGCTACGGTTGGATGGCGTAATTTGCGGGTCGCCGGTCGGTCTGCGGGTGGCTCGGGCCGCGCTGTGGGACAAAAAACACAGCTCGTGCGAGCTCGTCTCCAACGTGCGCACTGGAGGATGCATGATAGCATGAGCACCCGAGCCATTCCTCGTTCATCGGTGGCAAAGGCACCGGTGGACAAAAGGGTCGCCAATATTTTGGCTACCCCACGCAAGATCCAAACAACCCCTCCCAACAGATTCAAATCCCTCGTTCGTCGTGGAATTTTGCCATGTGTTGTTTTCATGGACTAGCAAGATGCCCGTGCATTGCACGAAACATCAAGATGCATTTTTTTTACAAACTCCCACATGCATGCAAGGGATAATTAATGTCCTCCTTTGCTAGTACCACGAGGCAAACACCGTTAATATTGCATCGATTAGTGTTAGTGGCCTTGTATATCTGCAAATTGTAATTTTGATAGTGGCCCCTTGTATATAAAAATGGAGGGACAAAGATGAGAGATAAGGTGAGGAGGAGTGGGGCGTGGTGGTGATTGGTGGTCGGACTGGGCGGAGGCATGGGGATGGACGGCGCATTATGTCTAGGTTTGTAACTCTCTCTCACACACACCCACGTAGGTGGGGGACGTGCACAAAGAGAAGAGGTGAACGCACGGCGCACGTACTCCCATCTCTTTCCCAACCACACCCGTGCGGGTACACGGTGGAGCTCATTTCTGTACGAAAAAGGCAGCCCACGTGGTAATTTGGCACGTGTACTGGTGATACATCTCCATGTTATATTATCTACTATTTTGAATGTTTATGGGCTTTATTATACACTTTTATATCATTTTTGGGACTAACCTATTAACCCAGAGCCCAGTGCCAGTTTCTGTTTTTACCCTATTTTAGGGTTTCGAAGAAAAGAAAAATCAAACGGAGTCCAATTGACCTGAAACTTCAGGGAACTTAACTTATTTTTGGAAGGAAAGAAGCCCAAAAGACTTGGAGTGCACGTCGGGGGGTCTACGAGGAGGCCACGAGGCAGGGGGCGCGCCCACCCCCTGGGCGCGCCCTCCACCCTCGTGAGCCCCTCGTGGCCCCCGTGACGTACTTCTTCCGCCTATATATCTCCATATACCCTAAAATATCCGGGAGCACAATAGATCGGGAGTTCCGCCGCCAGAAGCCTCCGTAGCCACCAAAAACCAATCTAGACCCGTTCCGGCACCCTGCCGGAGGGGGCAATCCTTCTCCAGTGTCCATCTTCATGATCCCGGTGCTCTCCATGACAAGGAGGGAGTAGTTCTCCTCGGGGCTGAGGGTATGTACCAGTAGCTATGTGTTTGATCTCTCTCCCTCGTGTTCTTGATTTGCACGATCTTGATGTATCGCGAGCTTTGCTATTATAGTTGGATCTTATGTTTCTCCTCCCCCTCTTCTCCTTGTAATGAATTGAGTTTCACCTTTGAAGTAATCTTGTCGGATTAAGTCTTTTATGATTTGAGAACACTTGATGTATGTCTTGCATGGGATACCCGTGGTGACAATGGGGTATTCTATTGATCCACTTGATGTATGTTTTGGTGATCAACTTGCGGGTTCCGCCCATGAACCTATGTATAGGGGTTGGCACACGTTTTCGTCGTGATTCTCCGGTAGAAACTTTGGGCACTCTTTGAGGTTCTTTGTGTTGGTTGAATAGATGAATCTAAGATTGTGTGATGCATATCATATAATCATACCCACGGATACTTGAGGTGACATTGGAGTATCTAGGTGACATTAGGGTTTTGATTGATTTGTGTCTTAAGGTGTTATTCTAGTACGAACTCTAGGGCTGTTTGTGACACCTATAGGAATAGCCCAATGGATTGATTGGAAAGAATAACTTTGAGGTGGTTTCGTACCCTACCATAATCTCTTCGTTCATTCTCCGCTATTAGTGACTTTGGACTGACTCTTTGTTGCATGTTGAGGGATAGTTATGTGATCCAATTATGATATTATTGTTGAGGGAACTTACACTAGCGAAAGTATGAACCCTAGGCCTTATTTCCTATCATTGCAATACCGTTTATGCTCACTTTTATCAATTGCTACGTTGCTGTTTTTATATTTTCAGATTACGAAAACCTTTATCTACTATCCATATACCACTTGTTTCACCATATCTTCGCCGAACTAGTGCACCTATATAATTTACCATTGTATTGGGTGTGTTGGGGACACAAGAGACTCTTTGTTATTTGGTTGCAGGGTTGCCTGAGAGAGACCATCTTCATCCTACGCCTCCTATGGATTGATAAACCTTAGGTCATCAACTTGAGGGAAATTTGCTACTGTCCTACAAACCTCTGCACTTGGAGGCCCAACAACGTCTACAAGAAGAAGGTTGTGTAGTAGAGATCAATCTCTTTTCTGCTGCCATTGCCGGGGAGGTGAATGCTTGAAGGTATATCTTTAGATCTTGCAATCAAGTCTTTTAGTTTCTTTTTTTATCACTAGTTTAGTTTATAAAAGAAAATTACAAAAAAATGGAATTAAGGGTACCTCATATGCTTCATCTTTTTAATATCTATCAGGAAAATAAGGATTTCGATGATTGTGCTCAAGTGCTAGAAGAAGAATGCATTAGAATGTTTGACACTAAATATTTGAATGATGAGCATGATTGCAATGTTGTTAGTATGAATTCCTTGAATATCTATGATGCTAATGATATGGAAAGCCACAAGCTTGCGGAAGCTATGTTTGAGGAAGATGATATTTTTTGTCCCCCACGTTTTGATGAGCAAATTTATTATGATGAAAGCATGCCTCCTATCTATGATGATTATTGTGATGACACATATGCTTTAAAGAATAATGGTAACAATGAAACTTGTCATCTTGATTTCAATTTTCAATCACATGATAGTTACTTTGTTGAGTTTGCTCCCACTACGATACATGAGAAGAAATTTGCTTATGTGGAGAGTAATAAAAATTCTATGCTTGTAGATCATGAAAAGAATGCTTTAGGTGCTGGTTATATTGTTGAATTCATTCATGATGCTACTGAAAATTATTATGAGATAGGAACATATGCTTGTAGGATTTGCAATAATATCAAGTTTCCCCTCTATGTGCTTAAAATCTTGAAGTTATGCTTGTTTCACCTTCCTATGCAAGTTGATTCTTGTTCCCACAAGTTGTTTTCTCACAAAATCCCTATGCATAGGAAGTATGTTAGACTTAAATGTGCTAGTCATATTCTTCATGATGCTCTCTTTATGTTACAATTCTTATCTTCTATATGAGCATCATTGAAATCATCATGCCTAGCTAGGGGCGTTAAACGATAGCGCTTGTTGGGAGGCAACCCAACTTTATTTTTGTTCCTTTCTTTTTGCTCCTGTTTAGTAATAAATAATTCATATAGCCTCTGTTTAGATGTGCTTTTATGCTTTTAATTAGTGTTTGTGCCAAGTAGAACCTTTGGGAAGACTTGGGGAAAATCTTGTTGTTCATGCTGTAAAAAAACAGAAACTTTAGCGCTCACGAGAATTGCTGCCATTTTTATTTGGAGAGTGATATTTAGTTAATTCTTTTTGAATATGATTAATATATAAATTACTCAGGTCCAGAAATTTATTTTAGAATTTTATGAGTTCCATAAGTATACGTTTGATCCAGATTACTACAGACTATTCTGTTTTTGACAGATTCTGTTTTTCATGTGTTGTTTGCTTATTTTGATGAATCTATGGCTAGTAAAAGAGTTTATAAACCATAGAGAAGTTGTAATACAGTAGGTTTATCACCAATATAAATAAAGAATGAGTTCATTACAGTACCTTGAAGTAGTGTTTTGTTTTCTTTCGCTAACGGAGCTTACGAATTTTCTGTTAAGTTTTGTGTTGTGAAGTTTTCATGTTTTGGGTAAAGATTCAATGTACTATGGAATAAGGAGTGGAAAGAGCCTAAGATTGGGGATGACCAAGGCACTCCAAGGTAATATTAAAAGACAACCAAGAGCCTAAGCTTGGGGATGCCCCGGAAGGCATCCCCTCTTTCGTCTTCGTTCATCGGTAACTTTACTTGGAGCTATATTTTTATTCGCCACATGATATGTCTTTTGCTTGGAGCATCAATTTATTTTGTTAGGATTTGCTTGATTTTATTTAGAAGAATGTTTTGCATATTTTATTTCAATAAAAGTGGCATTGATAGCCTTTACTATGCCTATGTTACAAGTATACTTGTTGCTGTTTGAAAACAGAAAGTTTACCGCTGTTGCAATAATTACCTAGGAAAGTCAGAATGTGATAAAATGTTGAAACCTTTTTCATATTAAGCTCTGATAAATTTACTACAGTGGTAATTTTCGTTCATAATTTTTAGAACTAGGGAAGTATGGATGTTGCAGCATTCTTTATAGACTATCCTGTTTAGGCAGATTGCTGTTATGTTTGCATTGTTTGCATATGTTTGCTTCTTTAATGATTCTATTTGAGGATAAGACTATTAAATATGCAGAGGCATTTAGTATGCAATGTTGAATAATAATTTTAATAATTTTCTACAGTAGAGTATGATAAGGTTTTTGCAATGGTTTATACTAACTTATCTCACGAGTCCTTGTTGAGTTTTGTGTGGATGAAGCTTTTGAGATTTAGGGAAACCGTGATATGAGAGGAATTAAGGAGACACAAAAGCTCAATCTTGGGGATGCCCAAGGCACCCCAAGATAATATTTCAAGAAGTCTCAAGCGTCTAAGCTTGGGGATGCCCCGGTTGGCATCCCACCTTTCTTCTTCAACAACTATCGGTTAGTATCGGTTGATCCTAAGTTTTTGCTTCTTCACATGATGTTTGCCATTATTAGAATGTCATTTTGTTTTTCTTTGCTTGCTGTTTGAATAGAATACCAAGATCTGAAATTATACCAAGATCTGAAATTATTAAATGTTAGAGTGTCTTCACATAGTTGCATAATCATTCAACTACTCATTGATCTTCACTTATATCTTTCGGAGTAGTTTCTCATTTGCTCTAGTGCTTCACTTATATACTTTTAGAGCATGGTGGTAGTTTTATTTTGAAGAAATAGAGTAACTCTCATGCTTCACTTATATTATTTTGAGAGTCTTTAATAGCATGGTAATTTTCTTAAAATCCTAATATGCTAGGCATCCAAGAATAGTAAAAACTTTCATATAGAGTATTGAATACTAAGAGAAGTTTGATGCTTGATGATTGTTTTGAGATATGGAGGTAATAATATCAAAGTCATGCTAGTTGAGTAGTTGTGAATTTGAGAAGTGCTTGTGTTGAAGTTTGCAAGTCCCGTAGCATGCACGTATGGTAAACATTATGTAACAAATTTGAACATGAGGTGTTATTTGATTGTCCTCCTTAGGAGTGGCGGTCGGGGACGATCAATGGTCTTTTCCTACCAATCTATCCCCCTAGGAGCATGCGCGTAGTGCCGAGGTTTTTGATGACTTGTAGATTTTTGCAATAAGTATGTGAGTTCTTTATGACTAATGTTGAGTACATGGATTATACACACTCTTACCCTTCCATCCTTGCTAGCCTCTTCGGTACAGTGCATTGCCCTTTCTCACCTTGAGAGTTGGCACAAACTTCGCCGGTGCATCCAAACCCTGTGATATGATACGCTCTTTCACACATAAACCTCCTTATATCTTCCTCCAAATAGCCACCATACCTACCTATTATGGCATTTCCTTAGCCATTCCGAGATATACTGCCATGCAACATTCCACCATTCTGTTTATCATGACACATTCATCATTGTCATATTGCTTTGCATGATCATGTAGTTGACATCGTATTTGTGGCAAAGCCACCGTTCATAATTCTTCCATACATGTCACTCTTGATTCATCGCAATCCCGGTACACCACCAGAGGCATTCATATAGAGTCATACTTTGTTCTAGTATTGAGTTGTAATCATTGAGTTGTAAATAAATAGTAGTGTGATGATCATCATTTTCTAGAGCATTGTCCCAAGTGAGGAATAAAAAAGAAGAAGAGAAAGGCCATAAAAAAGAGAAGGCCCCCAAAAAGAGAAAGGCCATAAAAAAAGGCCAAATAAAAAATGAGAGAAAAAGAGAGAAGGGACAATGCTACTATCCTTTGCCACACTTGTGCTTCAAAGTAGCACCATAATCTTCATGATAGAGAGTCTCTTATTTTGTCACTTTCATATACTAGTGGGAATTTTTCATTATAGAACTTGGCTTGTATATTCCAACAATGGGCCTTCTCAAGTGACCTAGGTCTTCGTGAGCAAGCAAGTCGGATGCACACCCACTAGTTTATTTTGTTGAGCTTTCATACATTTATATCTCTAGTGCATGTGTTGCATGGCAATCCCTACTCCCTGCATTAACATCAATCGGTGGGCATCTCCATAGCCCATTGATTAGCCTCGTTGATGTGAGACTTTCTACTTTTTGTCTTCTCCACATAACCCCCTCATTATATTCTATTCCACCCATAGTGCTATATCCATGGCTCACGCTCATGTATTGCGTGAAAGTTTATAGGTTTGAGGTTACTAAAGTATGAAACAATTGCTTGATTTGCCATCGGGGTTGTGCATGATGAGAGCATTGTTGTGTGACGAAAATGGAGCATGACTAAACTATATGATTTTGTAGGGATGAACTTTCTTTGGCCATGTTATTTTGAGAAGACATAATTGCTTAGTTAGTATGCTTGAAGTATTATCATTTTTATGTCAATATGAACTTTTGTCTTGAATCTTTCACATCTGAATATTCATACCACAATTAAGAAGAATTACATTGAAATTATGCCAACTAGCATTCCACATCAAAAATTCTTTCTTTTATCATTTACATACTCGAGGACAAGCAGGAATTAAGCTTGGGGATGCTCATACGTCTCCAACGTATCTATAATTTTTGATTGCTCCATGCTATATTATCTACTGTTTTGAATGTTTATGGGCTTTATTATACACTTTTATATCATTTTTGGGACTAACCTATTAACCCAGAGTCAAGTGCCAGTTTCTGTTTTTACCCTGTTTTAGGGTTTCGAAGAAAAGGAAAATCAACCGGAGTCCAATTGACCTGAAACTTCACGGAACTTATTTTTGGAAGGAAAGAAGCCCAGAAGACTTGGAGTGCACGTCGGGGGATCTACGAGGAGGCCATGAGGCAGGGGGCGCCCCCACCCCCCTGGGCGCGCCCTCCACCCTCGTGAGCCCCTCGTGGCCCCCCTGACGCACTTCTTCCGCCTATATATCTCCATATACCCTAAAAACATCCGGGAGCACAATAGATCGGGAGTTCCGCCGCCAGAAGCCTCCGTAGCCACCGAAAACCAATCTAGACCCGTTCCGGCACCCTGCCGGAGGGGGCAATCCTTCTCCGGTGTCCATATTCATCATCCCAGTGCTCTCCATGACGAGGAGGGAGTAGTTCTCCGTTGGGGCTGAGGGTATGTACCAGTAGCTATGTGTTTGATCTCTCTCTCTCTCTCTCTCGTGTTCTTGATTTGCACGATCTTGATGTATCGCGAGCTTTGCTATTATAGTTGGATCTTATGTTTCTCCTCCCCCTCTTCTCTCTTGTAATGAATTGAGTTTCCCCTTTGAAGTAATCTTATCGGATTGAGTCTTTTAAGATTTGAGAACACTTTATGTATGTCTTGCGTGGGATACCTGTGGTGACAATGGGGTATTCTATTGATCCACTTGATGTATGTTTTGGTGATCAACTTGCGGGTTCTGCCCATGAACCTATGCATAGGGGTTGGCACACATTTTCGTCGTGATTCTCCGGTAGAAACTTTGGGGCACTCTTTGAGGTTCTTTGTGTTGGTTGAATAGATGAATATGAGATTGTGTGATGCATATCGTATAATCATACCCACAGATACTTGAGGTGACATTGGAGTATCTAGGTGACATTAGGGTTTTGATTGATTTGTGTCTTAAGGTGTTATTCTAGTACGAACTCTAGGGCTGTTTGTGACACCTATAGGAATAGCCCAACGGATTGATTGGAAAGAATAACTTTGAGGTGGTTTCGTACCCTACCATAATCTCTTCGTTCGTTCTCCGCTATTAGTGATTTTGGAGTGACTCTTTGTTGCATGTTGAGGGATAGTTATGTGATCCAATTATGATATTATTGTTGAGGGAACTTACACTAGCGAAAGTATGAACCTCGGGCCTTATTTCCTATCATTGCAATACCGTTTACGCTCACTTTTATCACTTGCTACCTTGTTGTTTTTATATTTTCATATTACAAAAACCTTTATCTACTATCCATATACCACTTGTTTCACCATCACTTCACCGAACTAGTGCACCTATATAGTTTACCATTGTATTGGGTGTGTTGGGGATACAAGAGACTCTTTGTTATTTGGTTGCAGGGTTGCTTGAGAGAGACCATCTTCATCCTACACCTTCTACGGATTGATAAACCTTAGGTCATCCACTTGAGGGAAATTTGCTACTGTCCTACAAACCTCTGCACTTGGAGGCCCAACAACGTCTACAAGAAGAAGGTTGTGTAGTAGACATCAACTCGTTGTCCACTTGGTGGAGGGAGGATCATCTACCACGGGTGAACAAACAAATTGCGACTTGACGCGTTATGTTAAATTAAAAAAAGAGGTAAACCATGTGTGGCCTACCTTAGAGGCAAGGCTCTATACA
This sequence comes from Triticum dicoccoides, assembly GCF_002162155.2. Classification (NCBI taxonomy): domain Eukaryota; kingdom Viridiplantae; phylum Streptophyta; class Magnoliopsida; order Poales; family Poaceae; genus Triticum; species Triticum dicoccoides. The sequence goes on along the minus strand of NC_041392.1, from coordinate 592,958,011 downwards.
CTGGAGTACTTTTGATGTGTCCCGTCAACTCGCAGAACGAGGAGAAGCTTGTTTAGTACGCCGTCTCCCCCGCCCATGGGTGCGGTGGCTCGCAGGATCAGGTGAAGCTTGCTTACGAGTACTACTACTACTACTACTACTGCTGCTGCTACTACTGCTACTACTGCTACTGCTCCTACTACTACTGCTACTACTACTACTGCTGCTACTGCTACTGCTGCTACTGCTACTCCTACTGCTGCTGCTGCTACTACTGCTGCTACTACTACTACTACTACTACTACTACTACTACTACTACTACTACTACTACTACTACTACTACTACTACTGCTACTGCTACTGCTACTGCTGCTGGTACTGCTGCTACTGCTGCTACTACTGCTACTACTGCTACTACTACTGCTACTGCTGCTGCTACTGCTACTGCTACTGCTACTGCTACTGCTACTGCTCCTGCTCCTGCTACTGCTACTG
>NC_041392.1:592949441-592955183 GCF_002162155.2 Triticum dicoccoides | reverse complement strand
CGCTGCTGCTGCTACTGCTACTGCTACTGCTACTGCTACTGCTACTGCTACTGCTACTGCTACTGCTACAGCTACTGCTACTGCTGCTGCTACTGCTGCTACTACTGCTGCTACTACTGCTGCTACTCCTACTGCTACTCCTACTACTACTACTACTACTACTACTACTACTACTACTACTACTACTACTACTACTACTACTACTACTACTACTACTACTACTACTACTACTACTACTACTACTACTACTATCAGCAACTTAGCATGCGACTATATGATCTCAGATCCAAGGGCTGCCAGTAGCCCGTATCATGATCGCGCCTACCACGACCGTCGCGTCGCTCGTGCGGTCGCACCCTTGGATATTTAACATGGTGCGTTAGGCTATCTGATGTTGGCATGTCATACATAGTCATCACTTAGTCACTCATACTACAACAAGGTTGGCTATAAGTGTATTTTTTTACTCCTTTATATCTCTTTCTTCGTAATGGAGGTGGTCAGGAATCAGGAGACTCACGTCGGTCGTAGCGCCGCAGTTAAAATGATAATGGCAAGTCAAATCACGGGGCCCCACTTGTCTAGCAGTAACTTGCTGTCAAATCACACAGCCCTACCTTTGCAGCAGCCTACTCCCTCGTCTTCTCGCATCTCCGTTGAACTGACTAGGCGGAACTGCCCCGCCTACCGCGTAGGAAAAGCTCCGCCCTCGACTTCTAAATACAACTACATCCTCTTAAGAATCCAATGATATACTTTTTGTGATATAGTAACTCATATTTAGTTAGTCAAATGGATGACCTAGAACTACGTGTAGGCCCTATAAACCGAGACGCCTAAAAATAAAAAACGAGACGGAGAGGGTAGTTCAACACGTATCTTTTTAGATCAATATAGTCGGGATTCACCAAGGATCAAAACCAAGTGGTAGGCTGCTCCTGTCGTGTTGGCGTAGCAACTCAAGCAGGGTCAGTCCGCACACGAAATGGCGACACACTTAACAGGACCCCTTTGGCCAACATGTGGCTCATCCACCATCTTGTTCCACGTGCGATGCACCAAATTACAGTTTGGAGCAGCGGTTGGAATTGGAGGCACCCCGGTCGTAGCGCCGCAGTAGTAGAAAATGAGCGATGAGGGGTCAAATCACAAAGCCCCACCTTTCCCGCATTAAGCTGGAAGGACGAAGCAACCAACATTTCACTCTAGGGCGCAAGAGCATAAAGAAAAGAGAAAACAATGATGCATGAGGCAGCTACCTAGGGCACCCTAGGGTTGGGGTCTCCACTACAGATCCTTTTTTTTGAAAGCGCCTCCACTACAAATCAGCTTCTCCCTCGTCCTCTTGAAGGAAATCGATGATGAGTGCGGCGGTAGGGTTTGTAGGAGTACTACGGCGTGCGGGGCCATGTTGTAGTAAACGGGTTCGAGTTGACGCCTTAAATATGTGTGGGCCGCTTGGTTTTACAGGAACGAGGCAGCAGTGGAGATATAGTACGTAAAAAAAATTATGGACGTAGGTTCGACCGAAAGGCAATGATGCATGGGCCCTGCGTTTTGATATACCCGGTGCCGTGTGAAATTTGCTACTCTACTCAAAACTAGTAAGGTACACATGTATTGAACGCATGAGATTTTGAAACCAAATTATGAATAAATACACACTATAGCATGTAAAGCTTTGAGTCATATATGCATGATGTAGATGTTCGTTTAGTTCTTATAGTTCATCTCATTCAAAATCAATTAGTTTTATAAAAATGTTAAGATTCATGGGGTTGTGCATTGTAAATCATAAAGTAAAAAACAAATAATGGCAATTCATTTAGAAAAAATAATCAATTATGATATAGAAGATTCTAGAACAAAGGAGAAGTGCTTGTGTTTTGAGGTTTGTGCATTATGCTTAAGTTCAACCATGGAGTCTTCTAAATTGTACATGTGGAAGATCTGGTGGAATGTTGATGATATCCAACGGCAGTAGTGCTCGGATTTGCCTATCTCTGCACTGTTGGGTTAGCTTCATCCAGCCACCATCTTTCAAAGTTATTGGTACACTATATAGTTCTTGTGCCATAGTTGCATGTTTTGGAAAAAAGCTACTAGTGGGTTGTACTATCTATTTAGGAATAGAAGATGTATACATGGAAGTTGTAGGGAAAGAGATTACATGGAGCGTCTCAATTCCTATGAGTAGGGATTGGAAAAGAGATGTAATTTGGTTCACATCATAGGAACTTTCCTATTGAATCTAGAGATGACATGTATCTCAATTCCTATGAGGAGGGATTAGAAAAGAGATGTAATTTGGTTCATATCATAGGAACTTTTCTATTGAATATACGCTAATGTTTATTTTCCTTTGAAATTAAGGGAGTATAGGAATCCATTCTATGAACCAAGTGGCTCTAAAGCTATAGAAATGATATCATGTTTATTTCCTTTGAAATGTGGAGTATATGATCTATTCCTATGAACCAATTGGCTCTAAAGGAAAAAATCCTATAAAAATCATATCATATAGAGTTCCTATGATATTCCTCGACACTAAAGGATGCTTGAAATTGCTGCGGGTGATACGATGGTCTTTCTTTGTAGACTCCTCACCCATCTTTATAGTTACCTCTCGAAGATGAATGAAATGATATATAGTACATGGTATTCTACATGTGCAATTTGGTACATGAAAACTCGGTAAAAGTTTGCGAGGTTCGAATATTCAATAAAGCTATATGCACTGCATTTCGGAACGGAGGGAGCATACGGCAGCTGCTAACACTCACATGGAAGATTTGTGTGGAGGAGGAGTGGCTGTTCTGTTAAATGACATGGCAAAACTGACACTGTCGGATGCCGATCTAACGGTTCTTACGTCGTTCGTCAGGAAAAGGCTTGTGGCGAACGTTTGTCAGATAATGATTTACGGACACATGCATTGCATTGATACGTGCCCCCTCTCTCTCACGCACATGCACCCTCACGAGTCACGACTCTCCCGAGTCCTCTCGCAGACTCGCATGTCGCACCCACTGTCTATCTGCAGGTAGACGTCACACACATATGTGCTCTTCACACCCTACCCTCAGACCTTCTAAAAAACAAAAGACGGCGCGCACATTTTGTTTTAGCTCACACGTCACACACTTATACTATTACTCTTGCGGCGAACGTTCTTTCGGCATAGTATATTGTACTCTCACAAGAGAAGCGGTGCACACACGCTCTCTCTCACACCCACTCGCGGGTACACGTAGGAGTGCATTTTTTTGAATATGGTACAACAAAATCACTCCACTATATATAAAAGCAGGAGCCTTAGTGCTTGCTTTACTAGGGTTCCTCTCGTTCACTCTCTCATGCTCTCCAGATCTAAGCAACACATAGGTGGCCACACTCTCTCAGCTCACAGTTGGTCACAAATCCGGCCGGACAACCTCGACCGGGGTAGGGGTGTAGGTGCATCGTTCACGCTGTCGGCGGCGGCTAGGGAGGAGATCAACGGCTGCCCGCATGTCCCGATTGGTGGCCGTGCCGTTCTCTCCGAGAGAGCGCCGGCTCGGGAGGGCCTCCGACGCCGTCTTTGCCACATGCTGACAACCCTCAGGTATATATTCCTTCAAAACCTGCCTTGCTCTACTGCCCCAGCTCCCTTCGTGTGGATCCTTTTCTACTTCCATCCGCTGTTCCAAAGCCACCTAGACTTCTACTATTATTAGAAGTAAAGCTAGTTCATACAGTTGACTCAAAGCGTTGGTTCAAATAGGGAAGAAAGTGGGAAAGCTGTAGCATGAATCTAAGACTTGGTTCTAAGAGGAAACGGGGGAAAGTAGTAATATCTGTCATTGTTTAAATAACCGTATTTCGTATTTGCGCAAACAGGGATGTCTGTCTCCATATCGTTTCAGGATGTCTGTCTCCGTATCGTTTCTATCCGCGCAATCAAAAGCACACACCTCAGTTTTAGTACAACTACGCAAAATGAGATGGCTATCCCTCGTTGCCATCATCTAACCTCCCGTCCTCAAGGTATCCCTACATTGGTAGTAACTAAGGAAGAATGACCAACACAATCTAAAAGAAGCTGATTCGTACGTTTTACTTCCTGATTGCAGTGCAGGGACGAGCGAAAACAACTGCATCCTAGTCCGGAATGCACTTTCTACCAGTTCATCCATGGACCGAGGACCAGCTGGCATGGCTGCACGGCGGTTTTTTGGACATGTGCGCGGACAAGAGGCGTTGTGGTCTGCTTATTTCTGCAAATAGCGGTGCTTAAATTTAGTGGAGTGCACAAGCATTTCAGCTGGTCAGTAGACTGCATGGTTCAGTTCAGCATTCCAGCTGAGGCCGCAATTATAATTGGTTATTCTGGAATGAGAGAACCTAACCCTGAATGGTGGCAACAAGAAAAAACCAGAGTGAACTCCAGGAAATTTAAGCCTGCCGGGAGGCCCTTTGCTCAGAGAAGCCTTGCTTATTTTTTCCTGATTTGTAAACCTTCTCACAACTTTGTCTTTTGTTGTGAACTAGTATATGTTAGTTATGTTCTATGAATCATTGAGATGTATAAAATTGCTTAACTTATGCTTTTCAAGTTTTTTATGAAGACGAGTTTAATGTGAGTGTTCCACATGAGCGCTGGACTAGCGTGTGAATGTTTGGAATTTATTACATTGTGGCCTCAATTAACTGCATGAACCACTGTAACAAGATACATAGTTGCTTATATGTCACACAACATATTGTTGATTGTTAGCTGATCGATAGCCTAGTGTTGAAGCGAGCTGAGCCAATGTGTCGTGTTTTGCACAACTGCTTACAAGTGGGGTAGCACCAACAGTGCTTAAAAGTACTTATGTATACGTCGGTGCACGGTTCTCGAATGAGTGCTTTATTTCATCAGAACACACACTGCTCGTATGATAAACCATGACAAATTATGTCTTACCATGCCATATTCATGAAAAAACTAGTGAGGACGCATCTGTTTCGGCATCAATTACGATGGTTCTTAAATGATTCACGTGCACACAAAAGTAGCAGCAGTTCACATAGATGGATTCAAACAGAGTATTATCCCCAGAGGGGTCGATAATAGGCAAGGTTCGGATAATTAGACACAATCCAAACTACTATTAAACACTAGCTGGGGCAACTATTTCATGCCTCGATCTAATTTGGGCTGGACACAAGACGGACCTTGCCATGAACATCATCGAGGACGTCCCGCAGCAGCTCAATCCTGTGAACCTTCATGAAGACAACCTTGTGGCCTTGCCAATAATAAACTTGTTTATGGAGGCATGCCACGTCATCTTCCTGCATAAGCTTGACAAGAACAGTATGCCTCACAAACGAAGGACTAGCTTTGAACTTCTTGTGCTTCAGTACACCCTGGACAACACGCCTGACAACAGTGAGGCTGGAATACAACTCTTCATTGATATAACCACAAATGGCTTCCAGGATCCAACAGCCTAAGAAATCTGTTTTGCCAGTGCTTATATTCAGGTCGTCCATCTCATAGCGAGTGACATGTACAACCACACAATCCTTGTCTGCATCAGGGCTCTAATTGAAACAGAAACAAATTCTGAATTACTTTTTAGTATAAGAAACACAAGTTATTTAAACCACTATGTATAGCATGGCATCGAAGCTAATAAAATTTTGCATTATTAATCACCAGATACTTCCTTTTCTAAAAAAATCACCACATACTTATATGAAAAACCACAATCG
>NC_041392.1:592849938-592949080 GCF_002162155.2 Triticum dicoccoides | reverse complement strand
GGGGCATTGACCATCTTAGTAGTGGCCGTGAGCGTATCTGGGGTCGGCTCGGTGGTTGCCTCCATCTTCTTGGAGCTCTCTATCTCGTGGGGATCAGCCTCCCGCGTCTGCTCCAATATCGGCAGATCTTTGCCTGGTTCTCCTTGGTCCATCATGAAACTGACGAATACTAGGAGACCACTGAAAGGAAAACACAATCGCAATGAGAATGAAACAAAATAGAGTGTGAGGATCAGTTACTGCTTTGCAAAAGTTCTTTTTTTCTCTCTGAACAAAAATATACCAACATCACGGATCCGCTTACCTTCCCTTCGTTCGGAGAGAAGAACAGTGGTAGATGCGAGTGTTGCCTTTCTTGAAGACGGTGAGGGAGAAGGGGATTCAGCGAAGAGTGAAATGATGGTTGCTTCGTCCGTCAAACTTAGACTGCAGGGAGGTGGGGTTTTGTGATACGATGACTCGTTACTGCCGCGCTACGACCGGGGTGACTCTCGTCCTGCATGCTGCCTTCTAATTTGGTGGATTGCATTTGGGTCCGCGCACTGCATGGCCCGCATATCGGCGAACAAAAGTATAACGGCATTCAGTAGAGGGAGACGTTTCAATGACCTAGGAGGAGCCAGAAACGGTAGAGTGTCTCCACTGTACTAGTAGTAATTCTTTTTCTGTGTAGCTGTAGAGTGTCTCCACTGTACTAGTAGTAATTGTTTCTCTGGGCCCAAGACAAAACAGCCCATCCACACTGGTAAATAGTAGAATCAATTCAAAAGCCCATATATTTACTGAATTGACGGATGGGTATGTCGAAGAGCAAAAAAAGGAGTTTCAGGTGGGCAAAAGAGCTTCTGAACGTGCCGGGCTTCTATTTACAACATATTGTGGTCATAATGTTGGGAAACGTAGTAATTTCAAAAAAATTCCTACGCACACGCAAGGTCATGGTGATGCATAGCAACGAGAGGGGAGAGTGTGATCTACGTACCCTTGTAGACTGACAGCGGAAGTGTTAGCACAACGCGGTTGATGTAGTCGTACGTCTTCACGGCACGACCGATCAAGCACCGAAACTACGGCACCTCCGAGTTTTAGCACACGTTCAGCTTGATGACGATCCCCGGACTCCGATCTAGCAAAGCGTCGGGGAAGTGTTCCATCAGCACGACAGCGTGGTGACGATCTTGATGTTCTACCGTCGCAGGGCTTCGCCTAAGCACCGCTACAATATTATCGAGGATTATGGTGGAAGGGGCACCACACACGGCTAAGAAAACGATCACGTGGATCAACTTGTGTGTCTAGGGGTGCCCCTTGCCCCCGTATATAAAGGAGCAAGGGGAGGAGGCCGGCTGGCCCTATAGGCGCGCCAAGGAGGAGTCCTCCTCCTAGTAGGAGTAGGACTCCTACTAGGAGGGGGAAGGAAGTGGGGAGGGAGAAGGAAAGGGGGGCGCCGCCCCCCTTCTCGTAGTCCAATTCGGACCAGGGGGGAGGAGGCACGCGACCCACCCTGGCTGCCCCTCTCTCTTTCCACTAAGGCCCATATGGCCCATTACTTCTCCCGGTAGGGTTCCGGTAACCCTCCGGCTCTCCGATTTTCTCCGAAATCACCCGGAACACTTCCGGTGTTCGAATATAGCCGTCCAATATATCAATCTTTATGTCTCGACCATTTCGAGACTCCTCATTATGTCCGTGATCACATCCGGGACTCCGAACTAACTTTGGTACATCAAAACTCATAAACTCATAATATTACTATCATCGAAACCTTAAGCGTGCGGACCCTACGGGTTCGAGAACAATGTAGACATGACCGAGACTCATCTCCGGTCAATAACCAATAGCGGAACCTGGATGCTCATATTGGCTCCTACATATTCTACGAAGATCTTTATCGGTCAGACCGCATAACAACATACGTTGTTCCCTTTGTCATCGGTATGTTACTTGCCGAGATTCGATCGTCGGTATCCCAATACCTAGTTCAATCTCGTTACCGGCAAGTCTCTTTACTCATTTCGTAATACATCATCTCACAACTAACTCATTAGTTGCAATGCTTGCAAGGCTTATGTGATGTGCATTAACGAGAGGGCCTAGAGATACCTCTCCGACAATCGGAGTGACAAATCCTAATCTCGAAATACGCCAACCCAACATGTACCTTTGGAGACACCTGTAGAGCTCCTTTATAATCACCCAGTTACGTTGTGACGTTTGGTAGCACACAAAGTTTTCCTCCGGCAAACCGGAGTTGCATAATCTCATAGTCATAGGAACATGTATAAGTCATGAAGAAAGCAATAGCAACACACTAAACGATCGGGTGCTAAGCTAATGGAATGGGTCATGTCAATCACATCATTCTCCTAATAATGTGATCTCGTTAATCAAATGACAACACATGTCTATGGTTAGGAAACATAACCATCTTTGATTAACGAGCTAGTCAAGTAGAGGCATACTAGTGACGTTTAGTTTGTCTATGTATTCACACAAGTATTATGTTTCCAGATAATACAATTCTAGCATGAATAATAAAAAATTATAATGATATAAGGAAATAAAATAATAACATTATTATTGCCTCTAGGGCATATTTCCTCCAGTCTCCCACTTGCACTAGAGTCAATAATCTAGATTACACAGTAATGATTCTAACACCCATGGAGCTTTGGTGCTGATCATGTTTTGCTTGTGGAAGAGGCTTAGTCAACGGGTCTGCAACATTCAGATCCGTATGTATCTTGCAAATCTCTATGTCTCCTACCTGGACTAGATCCCGGATGGAATTGAAGCGTCTCTTGATGTGCTTGGTTCTCTTGTGAAATTTGGATTCCTTTGCCAAGGCAATTGCACATGTATTGTCACAAAAGATTTTCATTGGACCCGATGCACTAGGTATGACACCTAGATTGGATATGAACTCCTTCATCCAGACTCCTTCATTTGCTGCTTCTGAAGCAACTATGTACTCCGCTTCACATGTAGATCCCGCCACAACGCTTTGTTTAGAACTGCACCAACTAACAGCTCCACCGTTTAATGTAAACACGTATCCGGTTTGCGGTTTAGAATCGTCCGGATCAGTGTCAAAGCTTGCATCAACGTAACCATTTACGATGAGCTCTTTGTCACCTCCATATATGAGAAACATATCCTTAGTCCTTTTTAGGTATTTCAGGATGTTCTTGACCGCTGTCCAGTGATCCATTCCTGGATTACTTTGGTACCTCCCTGCTAGACTTATAGCAAGACACACATCAGGTCTGGTACACAACATTGCATACATGATAGAGCCTATGGCTGAAGCCTAGGGAACATCTTTCATTTTCTCTCTATCTTCTGCATTGGCCGGGCATTGAGTCTTACTCAATTTCACACCTTGTAACACATGCAAGAATCCTTTCTTTGCTTGATCCATTTTGAATTTTTTCAAAACTTTGTCAAGGTATGTGCTTTGTGAAAGTCCAATTAAGCGTCTTGATCCGTCTCTATAGATCTTAATGCCCAATATGTAAGCAGCTTCACCGATGTCTTTCATTGAAAAACTCTTATTCAAGTATCCCTTTATGCTATCCAGAAATTCTATATCATTTCCGATTAGTAATATGTCATCTACATATAATATCAGAAATGCTACAGAGCTCCCACTCACTTTCTTGTAAATACAGGCTTCTCCAAAAGTCTGTACAAAACCAAATGCTTTGATCACACTATCAAAGCATTTATTCCAACTCCGAGAGGCTTGCACCAGTCCATAAATGGATCGCTGGAGCTTGCACACTTTGTTAGCTCCCTTTGGATCGACAAAACCTTCCGGCTGCATCATATACAACTCTTCTTCTAGAAATCCATTCAGGAATGTAGTTTTGACATCCATATGCCAAATTTCATAATCATAAAATGCGGCAATTGCTAACATGATTGGGACAGACTTAAGCATCGCTACGGGTGAGAAGGTCTCATCGTAGTCAATCCCTTGAACTTGTCGAAAACCTTTTGCGACAAGTCGAGCTTTGTAGACAGTAACATTACCGTCAGCGTCAGTCTTCTTCTTAAAGATCCATTTATTCTCAATTGCTTGTTGATCATTCGGCAAGTCAACCAAAGTCCATACTTTGTTCTCATACATGGATCCCATCTCAGATTTCATGGCTTCAAGCCATTTTGCAGAATTTGGGCTCACCATCGCTTCTTCATAGTTCATAGGTTCATCATGATCTAGTAGCATGACTTCCAAAACAGGATTACCATACCACTCTGGTGCGGATCTTACTCTGGTTGATCTACGAGGTTCAGTAGTATCTTGTTCTGAAGTTTCATGATCATCATCATTAGCTTCCTCACTAATTGGTGTAGGTGTCACAGAAACTGGTTTCTATGATGTACTACTTTCCAATAAGGGAGCAGGTACAGTTACCTCATCAAGTTCTACTTTCCTCCTACTCACTTCTTTTGAGAGAAACTCCTTCTCTAGAAAGTTTCCGAATTTAGCAACAGAAGTTTTGCCTTCGGATCTGTGATAGAAGGTGTATCCAATAGTTTCCTTTGGATATCCTATGAAGACACATTTCTCCGATTTGGGTTCCAGCTTATCAGGTTGAAGCTTTTTCACATAAGCATCGCAACCCCAAACTTTCAGAAACGACAACTTTGGTTTCTTGCCAATCCATAGTTCATAAGGCGTCGTCTCAACGGATTTTGATGGTGCCCTATTTAACGTGAATGCGGCTGTCTCTAGAGCATAACTCCAAAACGATAGCGGTAAATCAGTAAGAGACATCATAGATCGCACCATATCAAGTAAAGTACGATTACGATGTTCGGACACACCATTACGTTGTGGTGTTCCGGGTGGCGTGAGTTGCGAAACTATTCCGCATTGTTTCAAATGTACACCAAACTCGTAACTCAAATATTCTCCTCAACGATCAGATCGTAGGAATTTTATTTTCTTGTTACGATGATTTTCAACTTCACTCTGAAATTCTTTGAACTTTTCAAATGTTTCAGACTTATGTTTCATTAAGTAGATATACCCATATCTGCTTAAGTCATCTGTGAAGGTGAGAAAATAACGATATCCGCCACGAGCCTCAACATTCGTCGAACCACATACATCTGTATGTATGATTTCCAACAAATCTGTTACTCTCTCCATAGTACCGGAGAATGATGTTTTTGTCATCTTACCCATAAGGCACGGTTCGCAAGTACCAAGCGATTCATAATCAAGTGGTTCCAAAAGTCCATCAGTATGGAGTTTCTTCATGCGCTTTACACCGATATGACCCAAACGGCAGTGCCACGAATAAGTTGCACTATCATCATCAACTCTGCATATTTTGGCTTCAACATTATGAATATGTGTGTCACTACTATCGAGATTTAATAAGAGTAGACAACTCTTTAAGGGTGCATGACCATAAAAGATATTACTCATATAAATAGAACAACCATTATTCTCTGATTTAAATGAATAACCATCTCGCATCAAACAAGATCCATATATAATGTTCATGCTTAACGCTGGCACCAAATAACAATTATTTAGGTCTAATACTAATCCCGAAGGTAGATGTAGAGGTAGCATGCCGACCGCGATCACATCGACTTTGGAACCATTTCCCATGCGCATCGTCACCTCATCCTTAGCCAATCTTCGCTTAATCTGTAGTCCCTGTTTCAAGTTGCAAATGTTAGCAACAGAACCAGTATCAAATACCCAGGTGCTATTGCGAGCATTAGTAAGGTACACATCAATAACATGTACATCACATATACCTTTGTTCACCTTGCCATCCTTCTTGTCCGCCAAATACTTGGGGCAGTTCCGCTTCTAGTGACCAGTCTGCTTGCAGTAGAAGCACTCAGTTTCAGGCTTAGGTCCAGGTTTGGGTTTCTTCTCTTGAGTAGCAACTTGCTTGCTGTTCTTTTTGAAGTTCCCCTTCTTCTTCCCTTTGCCCTTTTTCTTTAAACTAGTGGTCTTGTTGACCATCAACACTTGATGCTCCTTCTTGATTTCTACCTCCGCAGCTTTCAGCATTGCAAAGAGCTCGGGAATAGTCTTATTCATCCCTTGCATATTATAGTTTATCATGAAGCTCTTGTAGCTTGGTGGTAGTGATTGGAGAATTATGTCAATGACGCAATCATCTGGAAGATTAACTCCCAATTGAATCAAGTGATTATTATACCCAAACATTTTGAGTATATGCTCACTGACAGAACTGTTCTCCTCCATCTTGCAACTATAGAACTTATTGGAGACTTCATATCTCTCAATCCGGACATTTGCTTGAAATATTAACTTCAACTCCTGGAACATCTCATATGCTCCATGACGTTCAAAACGTCGTTGAAGTCCCGATTCTAAGCCGTAAAGCATGGCACACTGAACTATCGAGTAGTCATCAGCTTTGCTCTGCCAGACGTTCATAACATCTTGTGTTGCTCCAGCAGCAGGCCTGGCACCCAGCGGTGCTTCCAGGACGTAATTCTTCTGTGCAGCAATGAAGATAATCCTCAAGTTACGGACCCAGTCCGTGTAATTGCTACCATCATCTTTCAACTTTGCTTTCTTAAGGAACGCATTAAAATTCAACGGAACAACAACACGGGCCATCTATCTACAATCAAACATAAACAAGAAAGATACTATCAGGTACTAAGTTCATGATAAATTTAGGTTCAATTAATCATATTACTTAAGAACTCCCACTTAGATAGACATCCCTCTAATCCTCTAAGTGATTACGTGATCCAAATCAACTAAACCATGTCCGATCATCACGTGAGATGGAGTAGTTTCATTGGTGAACATCACTATGTTGATCATATCTACTATATGATTCATGCTCGACCTTTCGGTCTCCGTGTTCCGAGGCCATATATGTATATGCTTGGCTCGTCAAGTATAACCTGAGTATTCCGCGTGTGCAACTGTTTTGCACCCGTTGTATTTGAATGTAGAGCCTATCACACTCGATCATCACGTGGTGTCTCAGCACGAACAACTTTCGCAACGGTGCATACTCAGGGAGAACGCTTCTTGATAATTAGTGAGAGATCATCTTAAAATGCTACCGTCAATCAAAGCAAGATAAGATGCATAAAAGATAAACATCACATGCAATCAATATAAGTGATATGATATGGCCATTATCATCTTGTGCTTGTGATCTCCATCTTTGAAGCACCGTCGTGATCACCATCGTCACCGGCGTGACACCTTGATCACCATCGTAGCATCGTTGTCATGTCGCCAATCTTATGCTTCCACGACTATCGCTACCTCTTAGTGATAAAGTAAAGCATTACAACGCAATTGCATTGCATACAATAAAGCGACAACCATATGGCTCCTGCCAGTTGCCGATAACTTGGTTACAAAACATGATCATCTCATACAATAAAATTTTAGCATCATGTCTTGACCATATCACATCACAACATGCCCTGCAAAAACAAGTTAGACGTCCTCTACTTTGTTGTTGCAAGTTTTACGTGGCTGCTACGAGCTTAAGCAAGAACCAATCTTACCTACGCATCAAAACCACAACGATAGTTTGTCAAGTTGGTGCTGTTTTAACCTTCGCAAGGACCGGGCGTAGCCACACTCGGTTCAACTAAAGTTGGAGAAACTGTCACCCGCTAGCCACCTTTGTGCAAAGCACGTCGGGAGAACCGGTCTCGTGTAAGCGTACGCGTAATGTCGGTCTAGGCCGCTTCGTCCAACAATACCGCCGAACCAAAGTATGACATGCTGGTAAGCAGTATGACTTATATCGCCCACAACTCACTTGTGTTCTACTCGTGCATATAACATCAACACATAAAACCTAGGCTCGGATGCCACTGTTGGGGAACATAGTAATTTCAAAAAATTTCCTACACACACGCAAGATCATGGTGATGCATAGCAATGAGAGGGGAGAGTGTGATCTACGTACCCTTGTAGACCGACAGCGGAAGTGTTAGCACAGCGCGGTTGATGTAGTCGTACATTTTCACGATCCGACCGATCAAGCACCGAAACTACGGCACCTCCGAGTTCAGCGCACGTTCAGACCGATGACGTCCCCCTAACTCCGATCCAGCAAAGCATCGGGGAAGAGTTCCGTCAGCACGACGGCGTGGTGACGATCTTGATGTTCTACCGTCGCAGGGCTTCGCCTAAGCACCGCTACAATATTATCGAGGATTATGGTGGAAGGGGGCACCGCACACGGCTAAGAAAATGATCACGTGGATCAACTTGTGTGTCTAGGGGTGTCCCTGCCCCCGTATATAAAGGAGCAAGGGGAGGTGGTCGGCCGGCCCTATAGGCGCGCCAAGGAGGAGTCCTCCTCCTAGTAGGAGTAGGACTCCTACTAGGAGGGGGAAGGAAGTGGGGAGGGAGAAGGAAAGGGGGGCGCCGCCCCCCTTCTCCTAGTCCAATTCGGACCAGGGGGGAGGAGGTGCGTGGCCCACCCTGGCTGCCCCTCTCTCTTTCCACTAAGGCCCATATGGCCCATTACATCTCCCGGTAGGGTTCCGGTAACCCTCTGGCTCTCCGGTTTTCTCCGAAATCACCCGAAACACTTCCGGTGTCCGAATATAGCCGTCCAATATATCAATCTTTATGTCTCGACCATTTCGAGACTCCTCGTTATGTCCTTGATCACATACGGGACTCCGAACTAACTTTGGTACATCAAAACTCATAAACTCATAATATAACTGTCATCGAAACCTTAAGCGTGCGGACCCTACGGGTTCGAGAACAATGTAGACATGACCGAGACTCGTCTCTGGTCAATAACCAATAGCGGAACCTGGATGCTCATATTGGCTCCTACATATTCTACGAAGATCTTTATCGGCCAGACCGCATAACAACATACGTTGTTCCCTTTGTCATCGGTATGTTACTTGCCCGAGATTCGATCGTCGGTATCTCAATACCTAGTTCAATCTCGTTACCGACAAGTCTCTTTACTCGTTTAGTAATACATCATCTCGCAACTAACTTATTAGTTGCAATGCTTGCAAGGCTTATGTGATGTGCATTACCGAGAGGGCCCGGAGATACCTCTCCGACAATCGGAGTGACAAATCCTAATCTTGAAATACGCCAACCCAACATGTACCTTTGGAGACACCTGTAGAGCTCCTTTATAATCACCCAGTTACGTTGTGACGTTTGGTAGCACACAGAGTGTTCCTCCGGCAGATCGGAGTTGCATAATCTCATAGTCATAGGAACATGTATAAGTCATGAAGAAAGCAATAGCAACACACTAAACGATCGGGGTGCTAAGCTAATGGAATGGGTCATGTCAATCACATCATTCTCCTAATAATGTGATCCCGTTAATCAAATGACAACACATGTCTATGGTTAGGAAACATAACCATCTTTGATTAACGAGCTAGTCAAATAGAGGCATACTAGTGACGTTTAGTTTGTCTATGTATTCACACAAGTATTATGTTTCCGGATAATACAATTCTACTATGAATAATAAATATTTATCATGATATAAGGAAATAAAATAATAACATTATTATTGCCTCTAGGGCATATTTCCTTCACATAATCCAGTAAATTTTACGACCCAGGATGTTCATTCTATGGACCTGACCGATCCATTTGACTGTGACTGCCGAAAACAGTGTTGGGGTTAGATGTTGTTGCCCTTTTCAATCTGGTTTTTTTTGTAAACCTGATGAACAATTAACCCTCATGCTTTTGTATAGTTTGTAAGTTGGAGTTAGATGTTCCTGCCCTTTTCAACTCGGCTGTGACTGTCATATTTTCTTTGAAACAAGGCAAATGGCTTGCCATTCGTTTAATTTAGAGTGAAATATTGTAACAAATCGCAACCAAGGGAAATAACATCACTCTCGCCGGCTGCTTGAGCTCACTGTGCATTACATAAGCCAAGTGATTAGCCCCCACCAGCACCCACAAACTTATTTCGAACTAGCACATCAAATGGGCTGTAAATTTTCATAGGAAAGGCTGCATGACCGTGATAGATTTGGATTCTGACATTTGGGACCCGCGAGGAAATAGCCTATCGAAGGTGGTGTCGACTTACTAGCCAGTAAACAAACAATTCTGCCTACCAGCCATTGGATTGACATCCAACATCTGTTGTGTATCTTCAATCTCTTGTCCTATTATTCCTCCAGCCGCCCAAACCAAACCACCCCGTCATCTTCGCCTGCTCCCGCCTCCCATGGCTGGCTGCGCCTCCGCTGCCCTACCGTACGTACCCTCCAACGTTGGCCAGTCCCTCCCTCTATTCCCCCACACGTCCTGTTATTCTCCGGTGACGTCAGCCCCAACACGCACCCGCGCCCGAACCAGTCAACCCTCGTACTCCCCTCCGCCTACGACTGGACCGGCACATCTTCAACGGCTCCTGTTCGTTCAGTGTGTGGCCTCGCCGTCGTCCTCCACCTTGCGGCCTTGGTTCGCTCGCTATGCGTGGTGGGCCGCCCTCTTGCGTTGTCAACGTCGTCAACAACCGAGAGAACAAGGAGATGACTGTACGTGGAGAGGATGACAGTAGGGACCCACCAGCGTCATGGCAGTACGCAAGCAAGTGCCTCTCTAGTACAAGTCCAAAAATATGGTTCCCTCGTAATGGTTGGACATCTGGGGCTCATGCCATTGTCAACGTAGTCAATAAACGAGAGAATTACACTACGAGTGGCTGACACCAGGAACCCAGCAAGTCGCGTAGTTTTTTTTGAGGAACAAGCAGTTGTTATTTATACTAGTTTTAGCGACGGACCAGGGTGACAACGGGGCTGTGCGGGGTTGTGGCCCGTCTAGCCAGGGTTTTATTTATGTTTACCACATCATGAGCCCAGTTGTGTTTTTTTCTTGCTGAAAATGGCTAGCCCAGTTCTATTTTTTAAAAGAAATACCCAAACAAGGCCTACTTGCTTTATCGGCCCTGCTGTGCTGCAAATCTTTCAAGACGAGGAGAGTTTCATTCAGTTTGCCCAGAAATGGGTTGTACATTTTTAAAACACATCAAACCGGGAATTAGTTTTAATTTTTTTTCATTACAAGATCTTAAATTCCATTGATTTTTATGCATGGAAAATTATTTGGATTTTATTTTTATATATATTATTTTTCAAAATAGTTTGAATGTGAATCAATATTTCTGGATTAAAAATAGTTGACCGCACCGAAATATGCAAAATTTTGTATACTTTTTAACCATGGCCAGAATATGGGGTGTAATGCTAAGAAAAAGAAGATGGGATCCAAAAAAATTCTTTAGAATTAGCAAATGGGCTGTATGCTGTTTTCCACAGATTTGAGGCTGACTTGTGCGCCTACTACAGGTTGACACGTATGCTTTCATAAAAAAAGGTTGACGCACACGCAACGCCCTGTCAACTTAGTCAACACACGAGAGTAGTGACTATTGGATGTCCATCCAACGGCCGTCGTGCTTCTTCAATCTCTGCTCTTCATGCTCCAGCCGCTCAACTAAGCACCGGCGGGACTGCCTGCTCCCTCCTCCCGCGGCCGGCTATGCTGCCGCGCAGGCCTCACGGCCCCACCGTACTCCCATCGCTGGCCTAGCCATCCCTCTACTCACCCACACATGCTGTTATTCTCCGGCGACGACAGACGAACCAGTAAACCCTCATACTCCTCCGCGTGGGAAACAACTGTCGAGTATTCCCTGGCTCCTTGTCGTTCCCTTCCTAGGCCTCGCCGTTGTCCACCGCCCTGGTGCTCTCGGCGCGGCCTGGTCAACGTGGTCAATGAACGACATCCATCGGAAGTGGACTGTACGTGGAGAGGCTGATAGCTGGGTCCATGGCCGCACGCAAGGAAATGCCTCCTTGTTACGCGCAAAATAATGATTCCTCCACCTGACATCTAGGACCCACAGGAAGGGCCTCTGTATTTCACAAAACAAACGTTCCCCCTGCTGACAGGTCGGACCCACCAGCTATATCTTCACACGCAAGGAAGTGCCTCCTTATTACACCCAAAAAATGAATACCCCCTGCTAGCTGGGACCCACCATATTGTTGGGCTGACTTGTGGGCCTACTAAG
This sequence comes from Triticum dicoccoides, assembly GCF_002162155.2. Classification (NCBI taxonomy): domain Eukaryota; kingdom Viridiplantae; phylum Streptophyta; class Magnoliopsida; order Poales; family Poaceae; genus Triticum; species Triticum dicoccoides. The sequence continues at coordinate 592,937,000 of NC_041392.1, read as the reverse complement.
TTGACGGGGATAGAGGGCTTTGTCAACTTAGTAAATACTCCAGTGACCGTATGATGTCCATCCAACGGCCATAGTGCTTCTTAAACCTCTACTCTTCTTGCTCCGGCCGCAAAAGCAGCGCCGGTCGTGCCGCCTGCTCCTGCCTCCCATGGCCGGCTGTGCTACCGCGGAGGCCTCACCGCCCCCATACTACTCCCACCACTGGCCAGGCCATCCCTCCACTCGCCCACACCCCTTGTTAGTCTACGGCGACGGTAGCCTCACATCGCAGCCGAACCAGTGAACGCTCGTAATCCTCTCCACGTGGGCATCCACTGCCGCGTCTTGCCTGGCTCTGCGTCGTCCCCTTCCTAGGCCTCACCGTCGTCCACCGCCATGGTGCTCTCGGCGCGGCGTGGTCAATGTGGTCAATGACCAACTTCCATCGGAAGAGTACTGTACATGGAGAGGCTGACAGCTGGGTCCACAGTAGCCGCAAGGAAGTGCCTCCTTATTACGCAGAAAATAATTATTCCTCCACCTGACAGCAGGGACCCATCGGACGGGCCAACAGTATTTTGCGAAAAAAATCGTTTCCCCCTGACTGCTGGGACCCACCGGACGGGCCACCCTGTTTCGCGAAAAAACATTCCCCCCACTGTCAGCTCGAACCCACCAGAAGTGCCTCCTTATTATGCACAAAAAAATGAATACTCCCCAAGCTAGTTGGGACCCACCCTGGTGGGAGGCTGACTTGTGGGCCTACTAAGTTGACGGGGACGAAGGGCTTTGTCAACTTAGTCAATATGAACGATTCTAGCTCTAGTGACCGTATGATGTCCATCCAACGGCCGTAGTGCTTCTTCAACCTCTGGTCTTCTTGCTCCAGCCGCCCAAAGCAGCGCCGGTCGTGCCGCATGCTCCTGCCTCCCGTGGCCGGCTGTGCTGCCGCAGAGGCCTCATCGCCCCCTACTATTCCCACCGCTGGCCAGACCCTGCGGTGACGGCAGCCTCACACCGCAGCTGAACTAGTGAACCCTCGTACTCCTCTCTATGCGGGCTTCCACTGCCGCGTCATCCCCGGCTCCACGTCATCCCCTTCCTAGGCCTTGCCGTCGTCCACCACCGTGGTGCTCTCCACGCGGCGTGGTCAACGTGGTCAAGGAACGACTTCCATCGAAAGAGTAATGTACGTGGAGAGGCTGACAGCTGGGTCCATGGCCACTGCCTAGTTTTTTTGTGATTTGCCAAGTAAGACGCTTTGTCAGGCTTGTTGGGCTGCATATCTTTCAAGAAGAGGAGAGCTTTCATTAGGCTGGCCGAGAAAATGGCCCATCAGTAATGAGAAATGGGTTGTACATTTTTAAAACACATCAAACCGGCAATTAGTTTCAAATATCTTTTTTTCATTTCAAGATTTTAAATTACATTAATTTTTATGCGTGGAGAATTTGTTGGATTTTATATTGATATACATTTATTTTTAAAATTAGTTTGAATGTGAGTCGAAATTTCAGGATTAAAAACAGTTCCGACCGCACCGAAATATGCAAAATTTTGTATAATTTTTTAACCGTGGCCACAATATGGGCTATAATGCTAACAAAAAGAATACTGGCTCCAAAAAAACCTTAAGAATTAGCAAATGGGCTATAAATTATTAGAAATAATGGCAGATGGGTTGTATGTTGTTTTCCACAGATTCGAGGCTTTCCTAAAAAAAGGTTGAGGCACAAGCACTTGCTGTTGGATGTCCATCCAACGGCCGTCGTGCTTCTTCAATCTCTGCACTTCCTGCTCCAGCCGCTCAAACAAGCGCCGGCGGGACTACCTGCTCCCTCCTCCCCGCGGCCAGCTGTTCTTCCACGCAGGCCTCACCGCCCCACCGTACTCCCATCGCTGACCTAGCCATCCCTCTACTCACCCACACCTGCTGTTATTCTCCGGCGATGGCAGACGAACCAGAAAACCCTCGTACAGTCGTACTCCCCTCCGCGTGGGAAACAACTGCCGAGTCTTCTCTGCCTCCGTGTCGTCCCCTTCCTAGGCCTCGCCGTCGTCCACCGCCATGGTGCTCTCGGCACAGCGTGGTCAATGTGGTCAACGACCGACTTCCATCGGAAAAGTACTATGCGTGGAGACGCTAACAGCTGGGTCCATAGCCGCAACAAGGAAGTGCCTCCTTATTACGCGCAAAATAATTATTCCTCCACCTGACAGCGGGGACCCATCGGACGGGCCACCATATTTTGTGAAAAAAACGTTTACCCCCTGACTGCTGGGACCCACCAGCTACACCTTCGCACGCAAGGAAGTGCGTCCGGGCAAAAAAAACAATTCGCCCCCTAACTGCTGGGACCCACCAACTACATCTTCACACGCAAGGAAGTGCCTGACAGTCGGGACCCACCTGGTCGAAGCGTATGTAGCGTTGTCATTCTGGTCTCGTACGTGTATGTACATATATACTGGTGGATGTAGAGGCGTGCACGTGTCGTAGTAGAGGCGCGCACGTAGCATGTACACGTACGTACAACGGCCAGGGTGCAAGAAAGAAAATACGGCCACGTATGTGTACATACGGGCGGGGTCTCGAACGCCTACTCGCGCATACGTACGGCCAGGGCTCGTGTACATGGCTGGGTCGGAACGGAGAAACAGCGTCATCGTCGTGTTCATGGGGAGGCAACGGAATGTGTCGTGTTCATGGGGAGGCAACGGAATGCGTCGTGTTCATCGGGAGGCAACGAAACGCATGGGAGCCAACCGGCTGGGTCGGAACAGAATGCGTGGTCGTGTTCATCGGGAGGGCTTGGACGGAACAGGCGATGGAAACGAGGCCTGGCGTACCGCAAAACGGAGGAAACGACCTTGTGTTCGACCGACCACGTTCGAAACGGGATCCTGTTCATCGGGAGGGGTCTGGCGTACCGCAAAACGGAGGAAACGGACCTCCTATGATCGAAACGGGGGTCCTATTGATCGGGAGGGGTGTGGCGTACCGCAAAATGGATGAAACGGACTTGTGTTGGAGCGCTACGGTCGAAACGGGGGTCCTGTTCATCGGGTGGGGTGTGGCGTACCGCAAAACGGGACTCCACGAGATACTGTTCATCTCCACCGTCGACCTCCTCCAGCCTCCATGGGCTCCTGTTCATCCAGCCTCCACCGCGCGCTACTCCACTGGCTACTGTTCAACCACCCCTCCACCATCTACTGTTCATCCAGCCCTCCACAACACAGGGTCCTGTTCAACCACCCCTCCACGGGCACCCCTCCATCGTCTACTATTCATCCAGCCCTCCACACCACGGGGTCCTGTTCAGCCACCCCTACACGGGCACCCATCCACCGTCTACTGTTCATCCAGCCCTCCACCACACCACGGGGTCCTGTTCATCCAGAGGCAACACAACCGCTCATTGTTCATCCACCCCCCACCCCCGCAATGCTCACTGTTCATCCCAGAGGCAGCATCGATCGTCTTCAGTTCGCAGCAGTAGTGAAGGAATTGCTCGATCAGGTTCAGTTAACAGCCATCAATCGATCGCTCGGGTTCAGTAGCGCGTAGCCTGTAGTGCAATCGCTCGGGTTCAGTTAGAGCCCAAAGCCTCTCTCGGGTTCAATTAGAGCCAACGCCTCGCACACACGCGCGTACGTGTACGAGAGAAACGTGCATCGCTCGGCCCCTGACCTCCCACCGTAACCGGGAACTCCCCGAAATTTTCCTCGCCCTCGCTTCTACCACGGTTTTTTCCGTCATGGACGACCCAAAGAATGTCATGCAACTACGTCTCCGGCCCGCCCAGGACGAAAAACCCATTTTCTGTCATGATTTTTTGTCATAGAAGTAGGAGCCCACCACATCTATGATGATACCGGGTTTTGTCACAATTATCGTCATAGAAGTGTCATATGTATGACAGAAAAAAAAATTGTCCGGCCCAAAATGTCACGGATGTGTCTTGTTTTTATAGTGTTATTTGGTGTTTGCTTTGAGCATAATATGACTGGACTATGTTTATTGCAATACAGTTATTCATTTAAGTCAAAGAATAATTGATATTCTATTTACATGAATAAAACCTTCTATGGTTATACACCCAAGGCAAATGGTTTATTGAATCTCGATAGTAGTGATACACATATTCATAATATTGATACCAAAAGATGCAAAGTTGATAATGATAGTGCAACATACTAGTGTCACTACCATTTAGGTCATATTGGTGTAAAGCACATGAAGAAACTCCATGTGGATGGACATTGGAATCACTTGATTATGAATCTTTTGATGCTTGCAAACCATGCCTCATGGGAAAGATGACTAAGGCTCCGTTCTCCAAAACAATGGAGCGAGCCACTAACTTATTGGAAATAATACATACCGATGTATGCGATCCGATGAGTGTTGAGGCTCGCGGCGGGTATCGTTATTTTCTGACCATGACAGATGATTTGAGCATATATGGGTATATCTACTTGATGAAACACAAGTCTGAAACCTTCGAAATGTTCAAAGAATTGTAGAGTGAAGTTGAGAATCATCGTAACAAAAAAATAAAGTTTCTACGATCTGATTGTGGAGGCGAATATTTGAGTTACGAGTTTGGCCTTCATTTAATACAATGTGGAATAATTTCACAACCCACGCCACCTGGAACACCATAGCATAATGGTGTGTCCGAACATCGTAACCATACTTTATTGGATATGGTGTGATCTATGATGTCTCTTACCGATTTACCACTATAGTTTTGGGTTATGCATTAGAGACAATTGCATTCACGTTAAATAGGGCACCATCTAAATCCATTGAGACAACACCGTATGAACTGTGGTTTGGCAAGAAACCTAAGTTGTCGTTCTTAAAGTTTGGGGCTGCAATGGTTATGTGAAAAAGTTTCAACCTTATAAGCTCGAACCCAAATTGGAGAAATACGTCTCCATAGGATACCCAAAGGAAATTGTTGGTTACACCTTCTATCACAGATCCGAAGGCAAGATATTCGTTGCTAAGAACGGATCCTTTCTAGAGAAGGATTCTCTCGAAAGAAGTGAGTGGGAGGAAAGTAGAACTTGATGAGGTAATTGTACCTTCTCCCGAATTGGAAATTAGTTCATCACAGAAATCAGTTCCAGTGATTCCTACACCAATTATTGAGGAACCTAATAATGATGATCATGAAACTTCACATCAAGTTACTATGGAACCTCGTAGGTCAACTAGAGTAAGGTCTGCACCAGAGTGGTACAGTAATCCTGTTCTGGAGGTCATGTTACTTGGCCATGACGAACCTATGAGGAATCCATGATGAGCCTGGATTCCGCAAAATGGCTTGAGGCCATGAAATCTGAGATGGGATCCACGTATGATAATAAAGTATGGACTTTGGTTGACTTGCCCGATGATCGGCAAGCCATTAAGAATAAATAGGATCTTCAAGAGGAATACGATAGTAGTTTTACTATCTACAAAGCTCGAATTGTCGCAAAAGGGTTTTCGACAAGTTCAAGGTGTTGACTATGATGAGATTTTCTCACTCGTATTGATGCTTAAGTCTGTCCGAATCATGTTAGCAATTGCCACATTTTATGAAATCTGGCAAATGGATGTCAAAACTTCATTCCTTAATGGATTTCTTAAAGAAGAGTTGTATATGATGCAACCAGAAGGTTTTGTCGATCCTAAAGGTGCTAACAAAGTGTGCAAACTCCAGTGATCCATCTATGGACTGGTGCAAGCATCTCGGAGTTGGAATATACGCTTTGATAAGGTGATCAAAGCATATGGTTTTATACAAACTTATTGTGAAACCTGTATTTACAAGAAAGTGAGTGGGAGCAATACAACCTGTCTGATAAGTACATGTGAATGACATATTGTTGATCGAAAATGATGTCGAATTTTCTGGAAAGCATAAAGGAGTGTTTGAAAGGAATTTTTCAAAGAAAGATATCGGTGAAGCTGCTTACATATTGAGCATCAAGATCTATAGAGATAGATCAAGACGCTCGATAAGTTTTTTCAATGAGTACATACCTTGACAACATTTTGAAGTAGTTCAAAATGAAGAAGTCAAAGAAGGAGTTCTTGCCTGTGTTGCAAGGTGTGAAGTTGAGTAAAGACTCAAAACCAGACCACGACAGAAAATAGAAAGAGAATGAAAAGTCATTCCCTATGCCTGAGTCATAGGTTCTATAAAGTATGATATGATGTGTACCAAACCTATTGTGTACCTCACCATGATTTGCTACAAGAGGGTACAATGGTGATCCAGGAGTGGATCACTAGACAGCGGTCAAAGTTATCCTTAGTGGAATAAGGATATGTTTCTCAGTTATGGAGGTGACAAAAAGTTATTCGTAAAGGGTTACGTCGATGCAAACTTTGACACTGATCCGGATGACTCTAAGTCTCAATTTGGATACATATTGAAAGTGGGAGAAATTAACTCGAGTTGTGCTACCTCTTGAGCATGCGTTGGTTTTCCCTTGAAGAGGAAAGGGTGATGCAACAAAGTAGCGTAAGTATTTCCCTTGGTTTTTTAGAACCAAGGTATCAATCCAGTAGGAGATAACACACAAGTCACCTAGTATCTGCACAAGCAATCAAGAACCTCGCAACCAACGCGATAAAGGGGTTGTCAATCCCTTCACGGTCACTTGCGAAAGTGAGATCTGATAAAGATAGCAAGGTAAATATTTTTGGTATTTTTGTTGTATAGATTGCAAAATATTAAACAAGATGCGATGTAAATAAAAGAGATGCAATATAATAAGAAAGAGACCCCGGGGCCATAGGTTTCACTAGTGGCTTCTCTCATGATAGCAAGTATTATGGTGGGTGAACAAATTACTGCTGAGCAATTGATAGAAGAGCGCATAGTTATGAGAATATCTAGGCAATGATTATGAACATAGGCATCACGTCCATGTTAAGTAGACCGAAACAATTATGCATCTACTACTATTACTCCACACATCGACCGCTATCCAACATGCATCTAGAATATTAAGTTCATAAGAACAGAGTAATGCTTTAGGCAAGATGACATGATGTAGAGGGATAAACTCAAGCAATATGATATAAACCCCATCTTTTTATCCTCGATGGCAGCAATACAATATGTGCCTTGTTGCCTCTGTTGTCACTGGGAAAGGACACCGCAAGATTAAACCCAAAGCTAAGCACTTCTCCCATTGCAAGAAAGATCAATCTAGTAGGCCAAACTAAACCGATAGTCTTGCAAAGATATCAAATCATGCATATAAGAATTCAGAGAAGAACCAAATATTGTTCATAGATAAACTTGATCATAAATCCACAATTCATCGGATCTCGGCAAACACACCGCAAAAAGTATTACATCGAATAGATCTTCGAGAACATCGAGGAGAACTTTGTATTGAGAACCAAAGAGAGAGAAGAAGCCATCTAGCTAATAACTATGGACCTGAAGGTCTGTGGTAAACTACTCACACATCATCGGAGAGGCTATGGTGTTGATGTATGCTACCTCTTGAGCACTTCGTTGGTTTTCCCTTGAAGAGGAAAGGGTGATGCAGCAAAGTAGCTGCTACGTCTTGAGCTTGTGTTGGTTTTCCCCGAAGAGGAAGGGATGATGCAGCAGAGTAGCGTAAGTATTTCCCTCAGTTTTTGAGAACCAAGGTATCAATCCAGTAGGAGCCCACGCTCCAGTCCCTCGTACCTGCACAAAGTGATAGCTACTCGCAACCAACGCGATTAGGGGTTGTCAAGCCCTTCACGGTCACTTACGAGAGTGAGATTTTTGGTATTTTTGATATAAGGATGCAAAGTAAAAAGTAAAAGCAAAGTAAATAGCAAAACAATATAAAAGTGATAGAGATTGATATGATGAGAATAGACCAGGAGGCCATAGGTTTCACTAGTGGCTTCTCTCAAGAGCATATGTATTCTATGGTGGGTGAACAAATTACTATTGAGAAATTGATAGAATTGTGCATAATTATGAGAATATCTAGGCATGATCATGTATATAGGCATCACGTCCGTGACAAGTAGATCGAAACGATTCTGCATCTACTACTATTACTCCACTCATTGACCACTATCCAGCATGAATCTAGAGTATTAAGTTAAAAACAGAGTAACGCCTTAAGCAAGATGACATGATGTAGAGAGATAAATTCATGCAATATGAAATAAACCCCATCTTGTTATCCTCGATGGCAACGATACAATACGTGCCTTGCTGCCCCTTCTGTCACTGGGTAAGGACACCGCAAGATCGAACCCAAAGCTAAGCACTTCTCCCATGGCAAGAACTACCAATCTAGTTGGCCAAACCAAACGGATAATTCGAAGAGACTTGCAAAGATAAACAATCATGCATAAAATAATTCAGAGAAGATTCAAATATTATTCATAGATAGACTTGATCATAAACCCACAATTCATCGGTCTCAACAAACACCCCGCAAAAAGAAGATTATATCGAATAGATCTCCACAAGAGAGGGGGAGAACTTTGTATTGAGATTCAAAGAGAGAGAAGAAGCCATCTAGCTACTAATTATGGACCCGAAGGTCTGAGGTAAACTACTCACACTTCATCGGAGGGGCTAGGATGATGTAGAAGCCCTCCGTGATGACGGCCCTCTTCCGGCGGAGCTAGGATGAGGTAAACTACTCACACTTCATCGGAGGGGCTAGGATGATGTAGAAGCCCTCCGTGATGACGGCCCTCTTCCGGCGGAGCTCCGGAATAGGCCCCAAGATGGGATCTCGTGGATATAGAAAGTTGCGGTGGTGGAATTAGGGTTTTGGCTCCTCTTCTGATTGTTTAGGGGTACGTGTGTATATATAGGAGGAAGGAGTATGTCGGTGGGGCATCGAGGGGCCCACGAGGCAGGGGGCGTGCCCTAGGGGGGGGGCGCCCCCCACCCTCGTGACCGCCTCTTTGATCCCTTGCAGTAGGGTCCAAGTCTCCTGGATCACGTTTGGTGAGAAAATCACGTTTCCGAAGATTTTATTCCGTTTGGACTCCGTTTGATATTCTGTTTATCCGAAACACTGAAATAGGCAAAAAACAGCAATTCTGGGCTGGGCCTCCGGTTAATAGGTTAGTCCCAAAAATAATATAAAAGTGGAAAATAAAGCCCAATATAGTCCAAAACAGTAGATAATATAGCATGGAGCAATCAAAAATTATAGATACGTTGGAGACGTATCAGGCATCCCCAAGCGTAATTCCTGCTCGTCCTCGAGTAGGTAAATGATAAAAAGAGAATTTTTGATGCAGAGTGCTACTTGGCATAATTTCAATGCAAATCTTCTTAGTTGTGGTATGAATATTCAGATTAGAAAGATTCAAGACAAAAGTTTATATTGACAAAGAAAATAATAATACTTCAAGCATACTAACAAAGCAATTATGTCTTCTCAAAATAACATGGCCAAAGAAAGTTATCCCTACAAAATCATATAGACTGGCTATGCTCCATCTTCCCCACACAAAGTATTTAAATCATGCACAACCCCGATGACAAGCCAAGCAGTTGTTTCATACTCTAACTTTTTCAAAACTTTTTCAATCTTCGCGCAATACATGAGCGTGAGCCATGGATATAGCACTATACGTGGAATAGAATGGTGGTTGTGGAGAAGACAAAAAGGAGAAGATAGTCTCACATCAACTAGGCGTATCAACGGGCTAGGGAGATGCCCATCAATAGATATCAATGTGAGTGAGTAGGCATTGCCATGCAACGGATGCACTAGAGCTATAAATGTATGAAAGCTCAACAAAAGAAACTAGTGGGTGTGCATCCAACTTTCTTGCTCACGAAGACGTAGGGCAATTTGAGGAAGCCCATCATTGGAATATACAAGCCAAGTTCTATAATGTAAAATTCCCACTAGTATATGAAAGTGACAACATATGAGACTCTCTATATGAAGAACATGGTGCTACTTTGAAGCACAATATATGAGACTTGCTATATCATGGTGCTACTTTGAAGCACAAGTGTGGAAAAAAGGATAGTAGCATTGCCCCTTTTTTATTTATTTATATTTTTTTGGGCCTTCTTTTTTTTCTTTGGCCTTTCTTTTTTTTGGGACAATGCTCTACTGAAAGATGATCATCACACTTCTATTTATTTACAACTCAATGTTTACAACTCGATACTAAAACAAAGTATGACTCTATATGAATGCCTCCAGCGGTGTACCGGGATATGCAATGAATCAAGAGTGACAAGTATGAAAGAATTATGAATGGTGGCTTTGCCACAAATACTATGTCAACTACATGATCATGCTAAGCAATATGACAATGATGGATGTGTCATGATGAACTAGATGGTGGAAAGTTGCATGGCAATATATCTCGAAATGGCTATGGAAATGCCATAATAGGTAGGTATGGTAGCTGTTTTGAGGAAGGTATATGGTAGGTGTATGATACCGGCGAAAGTTCCCCGGTATGAGAGAGGCTAGCAAAGGTGGAAGGGTGAGAGTGCGTATAATCCATGGACTCAACATTAGTCATAAAGAACTCATATACTTATTGCAAAAATTTAGAAGTTATCAAAGCAAAGTATTACGTGCATGCTCCTAAGGGGATAGATTGGTAGGAAAAGACCATCGCTCGTCCCCGACCGCCACTCATAAGGAAGACAAGCAATAAATAAATCATGCTCCGACTTCATCACATAACGGTTCACCATACGTGCATGCTACGGGAATCACAAACTTCAACACAAGTATTCTTTAAATTCACAACTACTCAACTAGCATGACTTTAATATTATCACCTCCATATCTCAAAACAATTATCATGCTTCAATCTTTTCTTAGTATTCAACACACTCAAAAGAAAGTTTCACAAATCTTGAATACCAAGCATATTATTATTAGGAAAATTACCATGCTATTAAGAGACTCTCAAATTAATTTAAGTGAAGCATGATAGATCAATAGTTTCTTTAAAACGAATCCACCACCGTGCTCTAAAAGATCTAAGTGAAGCACATAGAGCAAAATTATAACGATAAAAAGATATAAGTGAAGCACATAGAGAAAAATTATCTAGATCAAAGGATATAAGTGAAGCACATAGAGAAAAATTATCTAGCTCAAAAGATATAAGTGAAGCACATAGAGCAAAATTATCTAGCTCAAAGGATATAAGTGAAGCACATAGAGTATTCTATCAAATTTTAATTCATGTATGGCTCTCTCAAAAGGTGTGTACAGCAAGGATGATTGTGGCATACTAACAAACAATGACACAAATAATACAATACGCTCCAAGAAAAACACATATCATGTTGGTGAATAAAAATATAGCTCCAAGTAAATTACCGATGGAAGTGGACGAAAAGAGGGGATGCCTTCCGGGGCATCCCCAAGCTTTGACGTTTTGGTGTCCTTGGATTATATTCGGGGTGCCATGGGCATCCCCAAGCTTAGGCTCTTTCCACTCCTTGTTCCATGATCCAACAAAAGAATTCACCCAAAACTTGAAAACTTCACAACACAAAACTCAAAATAGAAAACTCGTGAGCTCCGTTAGCGAAAGAAAACAAACGACCACTTCAAGGTACTGTAATGAACTCATTCTTTATTTATATTGGTGTTAAACCTACTGTATTGCAACTTCTCTATGGATTATAAACTATTTTACTAGCCATAGATTCATCAAAATAAGCAAACAACACACGAAAAACAGAATCTATCAAAAACAGAACAGTCTGTAGTAATCTGTAGCTAGCGCAAAATCTGGAACCCCGAAAATTCTAAAATAAATTGCTGGACGTGAGGAATTTATATATTAATCATCTGCAAATAGAATTAACTAAATAGCACTCTTCAAATAAAAATTACAGCAGTTCTCTTGAGCGCTAAAGTTTCTATTTTTTACAGCAAGTTCAACAAGACTTTCCCCAAGTCTTCCCAACGGTTCTACTTGGCACAAACACTAATTAAACACACAAAAAACACAACCAAAACAAAGGCTAAATAATTTATTTATTGAATAACAGCAAGGATAAATATCGGGTTGACTCCCAACAAGAGCTTTTCTTTAAAGCCTTATAGCTAGGCATTGATAATTTTAATGATGCTCACATGAAAGACAAGAATTGAAGCACAAAAGGCATCTTATAGGCAAAAAAATTATCAAGGCAAGCAAAAACTAGCATATGCAAGGAAGAGGAAAGAAACAATAGCAATCTCAACATAACGAGAGGTAATTTACTAACATGAAAATTTCTACAACCATATTTTCCTCTATCAAAGTAATTACATGTAGGATCATAAGCAAATTCAACAAAATAGCTATCACATAAAATATTTTCGACATGATCCATATGCATGCAAAGTTGACACTCTTCCAAAATAGTGGGATTAACATTAAATAAAGTCATAACTTCTCCAAACCCACTTTTATCAAGATTTTCATAAGATTGAACATTCTCCAAATATGTGGGATCTAAAGATGACACTCTTCCAAACCCACTTTATATAATATTGCAAACACTATTATCAATCTCATATTCATCATGGGTTTTAAATAAATTTTCAAGATCACCCCAATCATAATCATTGCAACAAGTAGTAGACATAGCAAAACTAGCATCCCCAAGCTTAGGGATTTGCATCTTTTTAGCATAATTGACATCAAGAGAATTTATAATAAAATCATTGCAATCATGCTTTTTATTCAAAGATCTATCACAAGTCACTTCATAAAGCACTTCATCATGATTTTTAGATTTACGGATTTCAGGCAAAAGCTTATAAAGACAATCTAGTGCATCCAAATCACTAGGAATTGGTTCATCATAATTGGATCCCTTAAAAAGATTGGCAAGAGGATGAGGATCCATAGATCTTAAGTTTTCTGTTTAGTAATAAATAAACGACTATTCCAACCATACGAGCAAACAAGAAACGGGCAAAAAAGGCAAATAGAGAGGGAGGATAGGGAGAGAGAGGGCGAATAAAACATCAAGGGTGAATTGGGGGGAGAGGAAAACGAGAGGCAAATGGCAAATAATGTAATGCGAAAGATAGGGATTGTGATGGGTACTTGGTATATTGACTTTTTGCGTAGACTCCCCGGCAACGGCGCCAGAAATCCTTCTTGCTACATCTTGAGCTTGCGTTGGTTTTCCCCGAAGAGGAAGGGATGATGCAGCAGAGTAGCGTAAGTATTCCCTCAGTTTTTGAGAACCAAGGTATCAATCCAGTAGGAGTCCACGCTCAAGTCCCTCGTACCTGCACAAAGCGATAGCTACTCGCAACCAACACGATTAGGGGTTGTCAAGCCCTTCACGGTCACTTCCAAGAGTGAGATCTGATAGATAGAATATTTTTGGTATTTTTGATATAAGGATGCAAAGTAAAAAGTAAAAGCAAAGTAAACAGCAAAACAATATAAAAGTGATAGAGATTGATATGATGAGAATAGACCCGGGGGCCATAGATTTCACTAGTGGCTTCTCTCAAGAGCATAAGTATTCTACGGTGGGTGAACAAATTAATGTTGAGCAATTGATAGAATTGTGAATAATTATGAGAATATCTAGGCATGATCATGTATATAGGCATCACGTCCGTGACAAGTAGATCGAAACGATTCTGCATCTACTACTATTACTCCACTCATCGACCGCTATCCAGCATGCATCTAGAGTATTAAGTAAAAAAAGAGTAACGCCTTAAGCAAGATGACATGATGTAGAGAGATAAATTCATGCAATATGAAATAAACCCCATCTTTGTTATCCTTGATGGCAACGATACAATACGTGCCTTGCTGCCCCTTCTGTCACTGGGTAAGGACACCGCAAGATCGAACACAAAGCTAAGCACTTCTCCCATGGCAAGAACTACCAATCTAGTTGGCCAAACCAAACGGATAATTCGAAGAGACTTGCAAAGATAACCAATCATGCATAAAAGAATTCAGAGAAGATTCAAATATTATTCATATATAGACTTGATCATAAACCCACAATTCATCGGTCTCAACAAACACACCGCAAAAAGAAGATTATATCGAATAGATCTCCACAAGAGAGGGGGAGAACTTTGTATTGAGATTCAAAGAGAGAGAAGAAGCCATCTAGCTACTAACTATGGACCCGAAGGTCTGAGGTAAACTACTCACACTTCATCGGAGGGGCTAGGATGATGTAGAAGCCCTCCGTGATGACGGCCCTCTTCCGGCGGAGCTCCGGAACATGCCCCAAGATGGGATCTCGTGGATACAGAAAGTTGCGGCGGTGGAATTAGGGTTTTGGCTCCTGTTCTGATTGTTTGGGGGTACGTGTGTATATATAGGAGGAAGGAGTACGTCGGTGGAGCACCGAGGGGCCCACGAGGCAGGGGGCGCGCCCTAGGGGGGGGTGCCCCCCACCCTCGTGACTGCCTCTTTGACCCCTTGAAGTAGGGTCCAAGTCTCCTGGATCACGTTCGGTGAGAAAATCACGTTTCCAAAGATTTTATTCCTTTGGACTCGTTTGATATTAGGTTTATCCGAAACACTGAAATAGGCAAAAAAACAGCAATTCTGGGCTGGGCCTCCGGTTAATAGGTTAGTCCCCAAAAAAATATAAAAGTGGAAAATAAAGCCCAATATAGTCCAAAACAGTAGATAATATAGCACGGAGCAATAAAAAATTATAGATACATTGGAGACGTATCAGTAGCGTAAGTATTTCCCTCAGTTTTTTAGAAGCAAGGTATCAATCCAGTAGGAGACTACACGCAAGTCCCTCGTACCTACACAAACAAATAAGAACCTCGCAACCAACGCGATAAAGGGGTTTCAATCCCTTCACGGTCATTTACGGGAGTGAGATCTGATAGAGATAATAAGATAAATATTTTTGGTATTTTTATGATATGGATTAAAAGTAAAGATTGCAAAGTAAAATAGATTGGAAACTTATATGATAAAATTAGACCCAGGGCCATAGGTTTCACTAGTGGCTTCTCTCAAGATAGCATAAGTATTACGGTGGGTGAACAAATTACTGTCGAGCAACTGATAGAAAAGTGCATAATTATGAGAATATCTAGGCATGATCATGTATATAGGCATCATGTCTGTGACAAGTCGACCGAAACGATTTTGCATATACTACTATTACTCCACACATAGACCGCTATCCAGCATGCATCTAGAGTATTAAGTTCATGAGAACAGAGTAACGCCTTAGGAAAGATGACATGATGTAGAGGGATAAACTCAAGCAATATGATATAAACCCCATCTTTTTATCCTCGATGGCAACAATACAATACGTGCCTTGCTGCCCCTGCTATCACTGGGAAATGACAATGCAAGATTGAACCCAAAGCTAAGAACTTCTCCCATTGCAAGAAAGATCAATCTAGTAGGCCAAACCAAACTAATAATTCGAAGAGTCTTCCAAAGATAACCAATCATACATAAAAGATTTCAGAGAAGAATCAAATATTGTTCATAGATAAACTTGATCATAAACCCACAATTCATCAGATCTCGACAAACACACCACAAAAAGAGTTACATCGAATAGATCTCCAAGAATATTGAGAAGAACTTTGTATTGAGATCCAAAGAGAGAGAAGAAGCCATCTAGCTAATAAATATGCACCCGAAGGTCTGTGGTGAACTACTCACACATCATCGGAGAGGCTATGGTGTTGATGTAGAAGCCCTCCGTGATCGATTCCCCCTCTAGCGGAGCTCTGGAAAAGGCCCCAAGATGGGATCTCTTGGGTACAGAAGGTTGCGACGGTGGAAATAGGGTTTCGTGGTGCTCCTGGATGTTTTTGGGGCATATGGATATATATAGGAGGAAGAAGTAGGTCGGTGGAGCTGCGAGGGGCCCACGAGGGTGGGGGCGTGTCTCCCTGCCTCGTGGCCGCCTCGCTTCTTTCTTGACGTCTACTCCAAGTCCCTGGATCAAGTTTGTTCCAAAAATAACTCTCCTGAAGGTTTCATTCCGTTTGGATTCCGTTTGATATTCCATTTCTGCTAAACACTGAAATAGGCAAAAAACAAAAATTTGCACCGGGCCTTGGGTTAGTAGGTTAGTCCCAAAAATAATATAAAAGTGTATAAATAAGCCCAATAAATATCCAAAACAGATAATATAATAGCATGGAACAATCAAAAATTATAGATACGTTGGAGACGTAGCAAGCATCCCCAAGCTCAATTCCTGCTCGTCCTCGAGTAGGTAAATGATAAAAACAGAATTTTTGATGTGGACTGCAACCTAGCATAATTCTCAATGTAAATTTCTTTATTGTGGCATGAATGTTTAGATCAAAAAGATTCAAGACAAAATTTTAATATTGACATAAAAATAATAATACTTCAAGCATACTAACTAAGCAATCATGTCTTCTCAAAATAACATTGCAAAAGAAAGTTCATCCCTACAAAATCATATAGTTTGGTCATGCTCCATTTTCGTCACACAAGAATGCTCTCATCATGCACAACCCCAATGACAAGCCAAGCAATTGTTTCATACTTTAGTAATCTCAAAAGAGGAGAAAGTCTCACATTGACGCGGCTAATCGACGGGCTAGGGAGATCCCCATCAATTGATCTCAATGCAAGGAGTAGGGATTGCCATGCAACAGATGCACTAGAGTTGTAAATGTATGAAAGCTCAACAAAAGAAACTAAGTGGGTGTGCATCCAACTTGCTTGCTCATGAAGACCTAGGGAATTTGAGGAAGCCCATTGTTGGAATATACAAGCCAAGTTCTATAATGAAAAATTCCCACTAGTATATGAAAGTGACAAAACAAGAGACTCTCTATCATAAAGATCATGGTGCTACTTTGAAGCACAGGTGTGGAAAAAAGGATAGTATCATTGTCCCTTTTTATTTCTTTTTTCTTTTTTGGGCCTTTCTTTTTTTGGCCTTTTTCTTTTTTTTCTTTTTTGGGACAATGCTCTATTAATGATGATCATCACACTTTTATTTATTTACAACTCAGTGATTACAACTCGATACTAGAACAAAATATGACTCTATATGAATGCCTCCGGCGGTGTATCGGGAAAGGCAATGAATCAAGAGTGACATGTATGATAAATTATGCATGGTGGCTTTGCCACAAATACGATGTCAACTACATGATCATGCAAGGCAATATGACAATGATGAAGTGTGTCATAAATGAAAAGGTGGAAAGTTGCATGGTAATATATCTCGGAATGGCTATGGAAATCCCATAATAGGTAGGTATGGTGGCTGTTTTGAGGAAGATATAAGGAGGTTTATGTGTGATAGAGCGTATCATATCACGGGGTTTGGATGCACCGGCGAAGTTTGCACCAACTCTCAAGGTGAGAAAGGGCAATGCACGGTACCGAAGAGGCTAGCAATGATGGAAAGGTGAGAGTGTGTATAATCCATGGACTCAACATTAGTCATAAAGAACTCACATACTTATTGCAAAAATCTACAAGTCATCAAAAACCAAGCATTATGTGCATGCTCCCAGGGAGATAGATTGGTAGGAAAAGACCATCGCTCGTCCCTGACCGCCACTCATAAGGAAGACAATCAAATAACACCTCATGTTTCAAATTTGTTACACAACGGTTACCATATGTGCATGCTACAGGACTTGCAATCTTCAACACAAGTATTTCTCAAATTAACAACTACTCAACTAGCACACTCTAATATCACCACCTTTATATCTCAAAACAATTATCAAGTATCAAACTTCTCATAGTATTCAGTGCACTTTTTATGATAGTTTTTATTATACCCATCTTGGATGCCTATCATCTTAGGACTATTTTGGTAGCCAAAGAAAACTACCATGCTGTTCTAAAGGACTCTCAAAATAATATAATTGGAGCATGAGAGATCAATAATTTCTATAAAATAAAACCACCACCGTGCTCTAAAAGATATAAGTGAAGTACTAGAGCAAAATTATCTAGCTCAAAAGATATAAGTGAAGCACATAGAGTATTCTAATAATTTCCAATTCATGTGTGTCTCTCCCAAAAGGTGTGTACAACAAGGATGATTGTAACGCCCGAGACCATTGCGCCAGGTGTTTTCCAGTTATTCGCTGTCTTTGCAATGTCATTTGCTTGCGTGTTGCATTTTTCCATGTCATTATGTGCATTGCTTCATTATGTATTCAAAACTTGCATCCGTCCAGGTCTCCCCGTCCTCTCCGTTGTCCGTTCTAAGCACAACCACAGTTGCACGTGCCCGCGGTACCTCTGAAATATTATTTTATAAGTGGCATAAAAATGTTCTCAGAATGAGATGAGATTGGCGTGCGGTCTTTTTATGTTGTAGGTAGGCCGCCTGCTATGTTTCATCGCGTTCGGAGTCCGTTTGATGCCCCGATGGATAACTATAGCGGCAGTATAGCCGGTCTATCGTCGGACGTTTTTGGTCTCCGGAAAACTGCTGTTGGGCCTCTCTCTCTCTCTTCTTCTCTCAGCCCGAGGTCTTCTACACAACCCACAAGTTCACCTAACCCCTCCTTGCACAGTGCATCGACCCCCCTCGAGTGCGCGTCCGAAGCTATCCCGAACCCGACCCGAGCAGTCGTGACCGATGGATCCGGATCATCCCCAAACATCTATAAAACATCACCGTTTTGTTATTTGGACTCTCTATCTATTTATTTCTCGACCGTCCAATTGCGATCGGAGGGACGAGGTGGCCCCTGACCTAAATCCATCTACTATACATAATGACCCAACCCTAAATTTGAGGAGAGTTGTCCCATCGTTCCCTCACCCGCCGCCGCCACACTCCCGCCTCCACCTCGGGATCCTCCCAGATCTGATCCACCAACCTCCTCGTTCTGTGCACCAGCCAACCAGCGCTCTCCAGTGCTCCGCCTTGATCCATAGCTTGCACTCCCGATCCAAATTCTTCTCGGCCTCCACCCGTACAACCTCTTCCCTCCTGCTCGTGCCCGAGGGCTTGTCTCGAGCGCTGACGCAAGAAGCAGCAGTCATCGGAGGCTAGCGCCGCTCTTTTTCTCCGTCTGCACCTCCATGGAGCCGAGAGCTCTCGTGACTCCTTTTCTTCCATCCCCGCCGGACCCCGCAGTCCCGAACCCCCCTCGGTCTGACCGCTCCTCCACCTCGTGATCCCACTGCCGCCAGCGAACCTCGCCGCCAGTGAGCACCAGCAGGACCCCCAGGCTATTCCACTCTCCTTCTTCCTCCCCTCTCCCTTTTATTCCTCGCTCTCCCTAATCTCTCCAGCCCTCTCTCTGTCTTGGATTAGCAGAAGCGATGCAGGGAGCTCGTCCATGGCGCCCGAAGCATGGAGCTCCGCTCCGTTAGCTGGATCCATCCACCGCTGCCCTGAACTGAACCCCCCCGCACACGTCGAGATCTGGCGAGCCCCACCAGGTCGTGGCACCCCTACCCTCCATCTTACCCTTGTGCTTCATCTCACATCCCTCTCTCTGAACCAGGACGCCGCTACCATGGCCTCAGCTCTCCGCCCGCCTCCGCCCATGTCCTCAACTGGATCCGCCGGATCCCCATCGCCGCGCCAAGTCCTGCTACCGCTGATGCCGCCGTGTTTTCTTCCGCGACGCTGCTCGAGAGCGAGCCCTGCCCAGCGCTCAAGCCTGCGTGGCGCGGCTCTGCTTCGTTAGAGCAGAGGAAGACGCCTCCTAGTCCGCTTCGCCTGGACCTGCCTCCTCTTTGTGGGCCCCTACACCGAACGGCCCAAGGCCACTAGGTGAGCAGACCCAGATCCAACGTCCTTGCACTACTGGCCCAACATGCTTCAGTTTCGGCCCGATTCGTGTTTTTCCCGTGGAACGAATTTAGCTTTTTTTCCAAAGACAGCAGTTTTGCAGAAAAACCCTTCTAGTTCATGCATTTAATAACTCCACAACCGTGCATCGGAATTAAAAAACTTAATATGTAAAATGCTTAGAATTTTGTGTAGATTAATAATTTCCAACTTTCAAGCATGTTTATAAAATGTTTAAAATGTTGTTTGTGTTTATTTTGCATAAAGAAATGCTAAAATGGTTTAATTCATATCTTTTTGGCCGTAGCTCGGATTTAAATAAATATTTTATGTAAATGGGGTAGAAAAATGCCTAAGTTAACATGGTGGCATTACTTTGCATGTTTAACAAATCTAAAATATGGTTTAGGACAGAACAATACCAAATCCATAAATTGCACATGAGGATTTTTCCGGACTTGTTGTTTGTTGTTCCGGCCTCATTTAAACTTGACTAGATAGGTAGATTTCATATGCCTCACCTCTTGCCATGTTTAACAACATTTAATACTGTTGGGTACATAACCGAGAGAGAACTAAATAAGTCATGTGGTGTTTTGTCAATATGCAACTCGTTGCATATTGAGCTCCACTTGTAGTTTTGTCTATGCACTTTGCCATGCCATGCATATTTAAACCGGACATGCATCATACTTGATTGTGCATCATGCCATGTTTATGTGATGGTTGTTTACTATGTTGGTTGCTTCTTTCCGGTGTTGCTTCTTCTTGTTAGTTCCGGTAACGTTGCATTTGTGAGAATCCATTTGAATACGTCCATTTGTTTTCTCACTACTAGAAAAAGGCCTGTTAGTGACACACCTATTTTGGCCATTTATGGCGCACTATAGGTGCGCCACTATTACCACGCCACTAGAAACAAATACTAATGACGCACCTCTGGTGCGCCATTAGTATACCAGATAATAGTGGCGCACCTGGCAGTGCGCCATTACTATGTCCAACAGTGCGCCATTACTATGCCTCCTAGGGGGGCATATTTACCTTCACGTATGCCCCCAAGTGTGCCATTACTGTGCCCCGTAATGCACCACTAGTATTTAGCCCTAGTGCGCCACTAATGCTCAACAAGGTGCAGCACTACAATGAATATTAGGATTTTTTTGCTTTTCTGATATTTGCATAGGTTACAAAATACATTACATCACAGAATATAAACATCACAACATATAAACATCACAACATATAAACAACAGATTTGTCGAATACAATAGAAGATTAGTCTCCGAATACAATTCATCATATTAGTCTCCGAATTTGAAATACCGAACAAAGTTAGAACATTACAAGTCTCGAGACCGCGAGTAGCGAGTTTGTCGTCACATTACAAAGTCAATATTGATCATCTAAACTACCATCACATAGAAGAGAGCTGCGGTCACGATGAGCATCATCCTGATGAAACTGGTCTTCATCCGGTTCCTCCTCTGCTCCCTCCTCTCTCCCGCTAGATAGTGCGCGTATCTAGCTTCCGCCTCCGCCCTAGTGGTGTACCCTTTGTAACTGTTACCGCTGAAATGGTGAACCTGTCTCTGACACTCCTCCCAGTCATCGTAGACTCCGGGAACCTTACCCTTGTACACGACATACGACGACATCTCTATGCACTAGACAAACAAAACGTTAGTAGCAATTCATAGACAATATATAAGCAATATATAAGTATGCAACAAAAGGATCGGAAGAGAAAAGCAACACATTAATAGCACGATCCATGGTCCTACTAACAAATAGCATCGATTACATATAAGTTGAACGACTGTCCAAACTAAAGAGACATACAAATTCATTAAAGTTTAGTTACAACATGAATTAATCGATATTTCAGAACTACATAGCATCATTACTTTCGACTCGACTGAGGGACCGGAGCGTGGATGAAGCCGCCGTCTTTCGTGATGGTCATGAAATCGCGATCGTTGTCAGCCTGCATTTGTAGCGTTGTTTCTATTTCACTGTTGGACGGTTGATATTTGAGGTAGAACTGCCCCGAGGTACGAAGGAGATCTTGATGGATGATTTCCGCAAACCCTGACTGGATGTGAAAGAATTATTGTCTGATGTCCGCGTCCTGGATTACCGACAAGCGTGCAGCCCAATCTTTGAGATTACTTGGTAGCAGAAGGTGATTATGGTCCCGTACGATCGCCCGCATGTGATGGAGGGTATAGTAGGCATCCTTCTAACCGTCAGGCGGCTGCTTGACACAGGGGAACGTCGTTATGTGGCTGAACACGTGCTTGCCGTACCTACAAATTGGCCTCGTGAAGGTGCCTCCCGATTTGGCATAGCCGGGGAGAGCATCATCAAGAAATTTCTTGATATTTGTGTAGTCTTTCTTCTACTGACGGTCCGAGACGGTTCGAGCCGATATACATGGCCATGGAATATTTCGGGCTTAAGAGGATGAGTGTGCAATGTGTGTCATTGCACAAAACACGAAATGTTAGAAAAAAAGAATGATCGACATCTAAGAAATCATATGTTACGAGGCGGTGAGGGGTTGACTTACTCGGGAAAGTAAGGCACGAGGAAGTTATCCTTATCTGGGTTCGCCAGAATGACGCCTTCGAGGTATGAACTCACGACTTGTTGGTCCCCAGCGCTGCCCAAGATCTTGGCACGCATGTAGAAGGGGTTGACTATCATGATGTCCGGGGTCTTGTCTCTAATGATCCGCATCTCCATACTGAGCGAAAATAGCCGAATGAAGGTGTAGTGCAGCGGATGAAGGTTAAACATAGCGAAGATGTCATCAAACCGCAGGACGATCATACCCCCGATGGTGCTATCGACAAAGCCCTTGCCCTATGGCACCTTGGCCACGAAAACCGGGTATGCCACATCATTCTCGAAGAGACACCGCTTCTCCAAAGAAAGAACACTGTCATGCAGACTCCGCATAGCACCGGTTGCAGCATTGAGCAGATTAGTCGGTAGCATCGGCCTACCCGCCTCATGCACCCTCCTCGAGATATCCTTAGGTGAAGGTGGCCCGTCCTGAGCACGGATCGTACTCGGTGCCGGCTAGCTCGCACCCTTGTTATTCTTTTTTTTTCATCCCTTTTGCTTCTTCTGCTTTAATGGGATCGAGTTCTGCTCAGAGACCACCTTCTTGAGTGTGTTGGGGCTGATAATATTTCGCACCTCGGCTATCTGAGGCTCGGTGAAGGCGGGAGCTGGAGGCGTCTCCTGAGAACTGAATGCCAGATGACGCCTGTTGCAATTGGGTTTCTCCGTGGTACTAGCTAGATCGCGATCGTCTTTTGCAGGGTTGGGTTCTTGAGAAGAAGGCCCCAAGAATTCGTCACCGTACCCATGTTCGTTGAAGTACTTATCTACCCTGGTAAATGTACCGTCGTCGTCGTCCGGATCCTGTGCCATATGCATGTCCGGATCAGCTGACGGCGGTAGCATTGCGGCGGTCTTGCCATGGCTTGGCGCCGACACGACTGGGCGGTGTTGTCTGTGGGGTGGTGTCCCCCGCACCCAAACGAATCTGTCTCTTCGGCCAAAGCATGGACTAGCTTATGAAGGCGCTGAGGCTCATCACATCATCTTTGTCGGCCCCAGGGGGTCGATACGGAGGTAACAAGTCGTCGCAGCCCTGCAGCACCCGAACCAGTTGAACCCTATACACAGTGGGTGGCATCGGATTACCGTGGAACACGCGGTTGCCCGGTTGAACGATTCTGGCCTTGGCGACATCGATCAACTCGCCATCCACAAAGTGCAGGAGAGTGCATGGAACATCGGCGGCGCCCTGCGAAAACATGTAGGGCGTCAGGGATGCCCAGTCAAAGGCAAGGAGATGAAGTCATCGGCTGAGAGGCTTAGTTACCGTGATGGCATTGAGCTCGACTAATGTCGAGGCACCGCCAACGGCGGGCGTGCAAGTAACGGAGGGGCCGCTTGATGCCGAGGTGTCGGCCGTCGTATTCTTCCCACACCCGGGTGCATTAAGCTCCAATGCCAACGCCTCTGCCGGAGACAGCAATGGCG
The DNA here is from genome assembly GCF_002162155.2 of Triticum dicoccoides. Lineage (NCBI taxonomy): Eukaryota > Viridiplantae > Streptophyta > Magnoliopsida > Poales > Poaceae > Triticum > Triticum dicoccoides. The sequence continues at coordinate 592,913,196 of NC_041392.1, read as the reverse complement.
CCTCCGTCGGAGACACCAATGGCGCCGGCGCGTTGTGCGAGTTGCTGCCCGTGAAGCTGGGAATTGGGGGCGGCCCCCGTTGGCCGCCCGCAATCCACGCCTGCAGCCCCACAAGCAAGGTAGGCATAATGGCGGTGATCGTCGCTCCCAGTTGGTCTCGCACTTGCTCTTCGACTATCTCCGGAATCTGCGCCACTTGTGCCTTGAGTTCTTGAACCTCACGCTCCTGGCTTTCCGAGCTGGTCTTTCTCTCCTTTCGCCCAGCGTTATAGTATTCTGACCATTTCGTGGACAAGCCTTTGCCGGCCACACGACCAGCTAACGACGGCTTACTGAACTTATCCTTGTATTTCATTACGTTCAACGCCCTGTTTAAAGTGGTGTCCCAAGGGGAGATCTGAGACGACCCCGCGCTACTGCTTTCAGTTTCCTGTGGAAGGAACGTGAACCATTTAGAAATTTGGCTTCATTAATTAGAATGCAACCATATGGAGCTAATTACGCGGGGGTGTATTCCTTACCAGAACAAGCTCAAGCGCCTTGGTCTTCGGATCCGTGGTAAGCTCCTTTGTTACCGGGTACACCTTGTACCGGGCCCTGACATAGTTCCAGGTCTGCTTGTCACGGTATTTATCGAAGAGAGGCGGTAGGACTTGCTCGTCACGCTCCGCGTCCTCCTTGTCCCATATAGGTTCCGCCACTCTGTAACTACCGGGACCGAGTTTGTGGACCCCTAAGTTCAAGTCCCGCATATCTTTCCACCACTGACTTGATTCCGCAGTTGTGTTGCTCTCGCACTTCATCTTGAACTCCAGGTAGTCAGCTTCGCTGATTGAAGGATTTGTCTCCTTGATCTTCTCATAACTATCACCTCTTTCAATCCTTCTCTTCACCGTGGCTCTCCAAGTAGCCAGGGCCGTGCTCATCTTCGTGAGGGTGGCACTGTTCACTTTATTCCCTGAGAGGCGTGTGTTTGCGAAGTCACCGGGGAACTTGTATCATTCGTGCAGCTTCGTGAAGAGGAGGTTGCGCAAATTCCATCGGTCTTGATGCCTTAGGTTCTCGGTGTTGATCAAGACGGTGCTCCGGAGAATGCACCCGAGTTGTCCCGCGTACCCACTGACTAATGCTTTGGGTGCCGTTGGATGCCCACTGGAGGACACTTCAGTAAATTCCTCCTTGACAGTGCCGAGCATGTTCGGGCGCCGGGCCTTTCGTTGCCTCTTCGGTTGGCTGCCATCTGTGCGTGCGCTGCCATCATCAGTGGTGGCATCCTCGGCGGCACCATCAGTGGTGTCATCCCCGACGCCACTAGGGGTTGTGTAGTCGGGATCGATGTCTTCCACGGCATCCTCATAGCGGTGAGGTTCTTCCTCCATCTACTGGGACAGCTCCCAGAATGCCTTGCCCGAACCGCCGGCCTCATCGTTGTGGGCCATGTTCGCTCTAAATAGGAAAAAAGCCTACTAGAGTTATTGGATGAGATTAGGGTAGTATCTACTAGAGTTATTACAAATCAGCATGTTAGCACTGACTGTTTTTTTTTCTGCAACAGGTGAGTCAAGTAACCTTTCTAAAAATTCACAACAACAACAAAATCCTATAGAAAGTAATTTCACTGCTATTTCCTTTCATGTTATCATTAACCAAGGAAGAATTTACACTAATAGTACACACTCCATATAGGTATAGATTATACCATTAGTAATAACTATGCATTGCTCATGTTGTAAAAAGGCAGAGAAAGAGGCATTGTGTTGAAATCACACACTCAGTTCAGGACTGTTCTTAAGAATATAAACATGAGTTGATATCACACTTCTATATGTATAACACAAGAGGCATTGTGTTGATTTGGAGTTTTATTTACTTCACTGTTCACAGTTTTATCTGAACCTCTTGTTTTATCTGAAACTCATGTTTGCTACAGAGATTTCAGACGATGCGTCCAGCTTGCTTCAATACTGGAAGCAATGGAAGTTTCAAGTGTGGCTCGAAACTTGGTTGAGACAGGAAATTCAGGCCCTTACACAGGTATAGTGCTACACTTAGCATCACAGCTATTCTAGTGTTCAGGAGAATTATATTTGCACTTCCATGTACACTAGGCCAACCTGGCAATACATATATCGACAAGTGTGCATCCATACTTCTTCTCAACACCCTGCTGCCATATTTATTGGATGAGATCAGGGTAGTATCTATGCTTCTATCCTATATTAGTAGAAATAACATTGTCTATAAATGTTGATTAATTTTTGTTTCGGTTGAGAATCGGGCACCTTCTAGGTCAATAAAATTGGGCATGACCTTTGATAATTTTCTTGACCTAGGAGTGCCCCATTCTCAACCGAAACCGAAATTAATCAACATTTTAGGAGAAAGGGGTAACATGCAGAGCACCACAGACCGTTGCCAAGGAAGTAGCAGATGTAACATTTAAATGCTCACACCAAGCAGCTAACAAACAACAAAATAACATCTGAATTCTGAGGCTCTGTCTTTGGAAATTAAATCCAGTTTCCATCCTATCTCAAGCATCATTCAAACATATATTCAGATGAGTTATTCAGCAGCAGCAATACATGTATCAACTATTTGATTATTTAAGCTCAACACATGAATACTTAAGATGAGTTATTCAACAGCAGCAATACATCTGTAGCAATTGGTAGCAAATAGATGTACACATAAGATAAACATTTCAAACTGAAAGTTAAATGCTTACCAAAGGCTTGCCGAAATAGTGAAAAATTCTAGAGTCACCAAGCTGGCTAACAAACTCCCAAAGTCCACTAGCAGATCCAAGATCTAATTCCATTACACACAACATAGCAATTTAAGATAATTAGAATAAGGATAGTAGGAAATGAAAAAGAATTATGCTCAAAGAACAATGGTAACAACAAAAATATTGAAACCATTGGTAAGCATTATATTACAAAAAAAACAAGATATGCAGTACTATACAATATCCATAACCAGAAAACAAGACATGCATAGGCTATATTTGAGAAATCGGTCAATGTTTTTGAGAGACAAAAGACCAACTGAATAAGCATGGGTGCACAAAGATGACTGAGAAGTGGTCTAATTTGTATAATTAATTTTAGGCTTCTGAAGCCAGCTGGACTCAAAATTGGAGCTTTCAAGCACTTCTAGGTTTCCTGATTCCTCAAGACAGAATAAGCAGAGAGTATCCTAAACTGAGTAAACATGAGTATCCGGCAGAATAGTTTTTTGCTTAATCTCATGTTTGACATATACGATAGTGATAGATGTAAGAAGCAGAGCAATGCCAAAGCCACAACCTCAAATCAGGATCAAAAACACAAATTACACCTATAGTGGTAGCATGATCTTCCTAGAGCTACTGCAGCATGCACTATGAACCCCTCAAACGGTATACTATGAGCACCCAGCGACCATATAAACATCTAAAATTATATATACTGAGCATTCATGGCAGTTCTAGCAGCAACAACATCAAAATCAAGGAGAGATAGGTCAGATTACACAAATAGCTTCCATATTCTGAGAGAAAAGAACAAGTGATAAAATGTATAGCTGGAGCTTTTAAGAAAAGTTATAGAAGCTTGTAAAACTATACTTTGAAGTTGAAGCTGTTAAGAAGAAGAAAATCCAGCCATGGCTACCTTGCTTGCATGCCGTGGTCGCGGACGAAGGAGCAGAAACCTACATGGTGATGGCAATGTGCGTTAGCAGCTAGCAAAGTGTGTAATCAGTAACAGAAATGGACTAATTTTGGACTCGTTTATACTATAGTCACTAGCAACTGGTTGCAATAATGGAAATACAGATAGCATGAGCAGAGGAGCTAAGGTATAGATCCGGTCCGGGCCTTGGCCGAGAGCTGTGGGCCATGTGCTCTGATTCTTCCAGGTGCCGGCGACCACATGCGGTGGCAAGTAGAGGAGCGTGCGGCCAGCGGCGGGCACCGCGCCGAAGACGAAAACGGGCGCCCGTGGGAAGGTTCAGAGCGAGGCGCGGTTGGTTTAGGTGGGGAGGGGAAGTAAGAAGCACGGAACGGTAGAGGTGAGGAGGAAGGGGGGCTTACCGTGGCGGCGGGGCAGAGACCACCGGAGCAGAGCAGATCACGGTCACCGGAGACGGTGAACCGGAGCAGAGGAGGAGGAGGCGGATGTGGGTGGCCGCAGCGACGGGTGCGGCGGAGGCCTGCTGGGGTTGGAGAGCACCGGCACGGTCTGCGCGGCGGCGTAGGTAGGGGCGACGGCGTAGTGTGAGAGGAGAGGAGGCCGGCGACGTCTGGTGGTTTGGGGAATCAATCGAGGGGAGGAAGAAAGAAGCAGTTGTTCGTCTGGTTGGTTGTGACCGCGGTTGGTTAGGTGGGGGAGGGTTAGCAATGGCGCAACTTTTAGGAGTGCGCCATAAACACCGTGATAACAATGGCGCACCTTCTCCTGGTGCACCATTACTATTTTTTTATTTTTTTGGATTTTAGTTGCATGTAATAATTTTTTAGAAAATGGGTTAGCAATGGCGCACCTCCTAGGGGTGCGCCATAAGTACCTTGATAGCAATGGCGCACCTTCCCGTGGTGCGCCATTACTAAATTTTTTTTGGGATTTTTAGTTTCATCTAATAATTTTTTAGAAAATGACGAATGAAAAAATATCATCAAATTTGTTATTTGAAAATATTTTTTTGGATTTTTAGTTGCATCTAATAATTTTTTAGAAAACATTTATGAATATGAAAAAATATCATCAAATTTGAAAAAAATATTCATGAATTCAAAAAGTGCCCATTTCCATATGTAGAAATACAATCGAGAAATGAAGGCTACAATTTAAATACAATCGATCTTAGCTATCTTTTCACAATCTTCTTGCCCTTCTTTTTCGCAAAAGGAGTTCTTCTCTTGAATAGACGTCCTTTAGGTAGGGTGGTCCTGCGTCTTCTTGTGGTGTATGGTACTTCATCGTCGGCGTCATGTTCCATCTTCGGGTCGCCGTACTTGTCAAAGTCTTGCTCATTGGCGACTCCATCCATTCTGATGATCTTCCTTTTGCCTCTCCTCACGACAACACGACTGGGCTTTGGCAGGTCGGTAATGAAGAAGCATTGGTCCACTTGGGAAGCCAGCACCCGTGGCTCATTTTTCGCGGTGATGTTTGCGCCCGCGGTCTTTGATTTGGCTTCGGGTATAACCATGGTAGTGAAATACCGGTCTTCTTTTAGGACGCTCTTGGCCCATCTGACACGGAACATCAGGACCTTCTCTCCAGTGTAGCTCAGCTCCCAGATCTCCTCGATCCTCCCGTAGTATCTATCCTTGTCGTTACAGGTGTAGGATTCCATCGTTACCCCGGAGTTCTGATAACCATCGCTCTTCATGTCCTTGTCCTCAATGTAGAATGTGTAGCCGTTGATATCGTATGCCTCATAGGTCATCAGGTTGTGCTCGGCGCCCTGTGACAAGGCGAATATGAGTTTTTCTTCTGTGGAAGAATCATCATGTAAAGGGTACGACAGAAGCTTCTCCTTGAACCAACGCGTGAAACATGAGTTGTGCTCTTTGATTATATCTCCGTCCGTCCTCTGTTGGCCTCGGTCATTGTACGTCTTCTCAATAAAGGTTTTGTGCTCTTCCACCCAGACCACGTCTATGTGTTGTAGCATGACTAGGTTTGCTCTTTCAAAGTCGTCGAGTCGACCCTCGAAGTCAACATGCATTTCGCGGCACCCCACGCGGTGACCCCATCCAGGGAGCCTACCGAGATGCCTGTTGACGGGCAGACCAACGGGGTTCTCGATGCCCAGATAATTCGTGCAGTAGGAGATGCACTCTTCGGTCAGAAATCCCTTGGCTATGCTTCCCTCTAGACGTGACATGTTGTGAATGTATCCTTTGATGACACCATTCATCCTTTCGAACGGCATCATGCTGTGCAGGAACGTCAGCCCGAGTTGGATGATATCCTCCATGATATGGACCACCAGATGCACCATAACATCGAAGAATGCGGGCGGGAAGTACATCTCAAGCTCGCATAGTATCACCACGATCTCTTCCTATAGCCTTTTGAGTTGCCTCACGCCAACCAACTTCCGAGAGATGACGTCAAAAAAGTTGCATAGGCCAAATAGCGTTTCACGGACGTGCACATCTATGATCCCACGGATTGCAACTGGAAGTATCTGCGTCATCAGCACGTGACAGTCATGAGACTTCATCCTGCTGAACTTCTGCTTCGCTGAGTCTAGGTATCTGCTTATCTTCCCCGCTTAACCGTAAGGAAGTTTTACTCCTATGAGGCAGGTGAAAAACTGCTCGATCTCCTCCTGACTTAGAGTGAAGCACGCGGGAGGGCAGTCATTTCCGATCTTCTTGGCCTTTTTGCCTTTGCGACGACTTTCCGTGTCCTTCGCCTCATCATCATCATAATCATCATCATTGGCGTGAAGCTCCTCCGTGATGCCCATTGATTTCAAGTCTGCCCTTGCTTTCTACCCATCTTTGGTCCTCTCTAGCATGTTGAGCAGGGCACGAAGTAGACTCTCGCACATGTTCTTCGTGATATGCATGACATCAAGGTTGTGAGGCACACGGAGGATCTTCCAGTACGACAAGTCCCAGAAAACGGACCTCATTTTCCATACCTTCAGCAACGGCTCTGGCGCCTTTTGCTTCTTTCACGGCTCTGGCGCCTTTCACTTCTTTCCTGACGGTGGGCAATCTTTCCAATTTTTGAACAGCTCGTCTATTTCCTCGCCGCTCCTCGTACGCGGGCGTCTTCGGGGTTCGGTTTCACCATCGAACAGATCCTTGCGTTTTCTCCATGAGTCATTGTCGCGAAGCCACCTTCGAAGACCGAGATCTCTATCTAGCTGGCGATATGTTGTGTCATCCATGCACCTGACGCATGCACAAACTCCGTGGACCACTTGCCCCACGACATATTCGTAACCGAGATAGTCGTGCACCGTCGTGAGCAGTGCGGCTCTCATAGGGAAATATTCTTTCTCTGCGGCATCCCACGTATTGGCTGGCATTTTCCACAGCGTGTCTAGCTCCTCTTTCAGCAGCCCCAGATACAGATTAATGTCGTTCCCTGGTTGTTTCGGCCCTTCAATTAGCATACACATGTGAATGTACTTCCTGTTCATGCACAACCGGGGGGAAGGTTGTACATCCACACAAACACAGGCCAGGTGCTATGTGCGCTTCTCTGGCTGCCAAGCGGATTGACTCCATCGGTGCTCGTGCCCAGCACGATCTTCCTTGGATCGTCCCCAAATTCTGGGTGTTAGAAGTTCAACGCTTGCCACTGGCTCGCATCCTTAGGGTGACTCGGCATCTTGTCTTTTTTATTTATCTTCGGATCATTTCCATTATCTTCTCACTTCTTCTTCTCCCTATCCGCGTGCCAATGCAGGAGCTTTGCTAGCTTAGGGTCCATGAAATACCGCTGCAGATGAGGAGTGATCAGAAAGTACCACACCACTTTTTGAGGAGCTTTCTTCCTCTTCTTGTATTGAGTGACGCCGCACACCGGACATATGGTAGACTCCGCATGCTCGTCCCGATAAATGATGCAATTGTTCATGCACACATGGTATTTCACGTGCGGTAAATCCATAGTACACACGATTTTCTTTGCCTCCTCGAAACTGGTCAGGCACTTGTTCCCCTTGGAAGACGTTCGTGCAAGAATGACATGCTCTCGTCGAAGCATGCGTCGGTCATTTTGTGTTTTATATTCATCTCTAGAGCCATGAGCGTTACTTTCAGGCGGGTATCCTCGGGCATGCATCCTTCATACAATGGAGTAACCGCGTCTATCTCTGGTTGATCCAGCTTGGCTTTCTCTCGGGCGGCAGCTCTTGCGTTATCCGTCTGCTTGAGAAGCAGCTCTTGAATATGAGGGTCCTGCACCCACCCCATCGATAGTCCATCATCGTCTGCTCCGGCATCTTCATCTTCATGATCATGCCCTTTGTCTTGATCTTCCTCATCATCATGTCCGGCATCTTCTACATGATGACTGTGTAATGCATCTACTTCATGATCATGTCCTGGAGATTCTTCGTCTTCTCGCCCGCCCTCGTCGCGGTTGTCTTGCTACCCTTCCTCATTTCTTGCCCGGCCCCCATGGACGACTTCATAGTCATCTTCATCACCTTGCCACCGATAGCCATCCATGAAACCACGCAAGAGCAGGTGGTCCCACACCTGTACGGAATGCGGGTCCATAAGGCTCTTCAGCTTGCATCTTCGACACGGACATCTTATCTCCGTCTCGTTCTTTTGAAGCATCTCGTCCTTCGCGGAGCTCAAAAACCTATTCATGATGCCTTCGGTCATCGTGCATACCATGGTCGCCTGCGGTGTAGAGCAAAACAATATTTTAGAACCAAAAAAATTGGCATGACTTTGCCTAAAAATAGGACCAAAAAGAATGCATAGTGCCAAATTTTTGCCGAAACGAAAATTTATCAACATTCCGGCAAAATATTGGTAACTATATATCGCATTTGAAATACCGGTACCTGCAAACACAAACATATGCAACACCACAAACATATGCAACACCACAAACATACATAGATCTAGGCCATAAAAAGTGTGTATGTTGTTGGAGGGAGAAAAACGTAGATCTAGAACATAAAGAAAGCTTTCCCCTTACTTACCTATCAAAAAAAAGGAAATTTAACCACTTAATTTGGGTGAATCTATGGTGTAAATGAGGTGAGGAGGAGGAGGAAGCCGAGACCAAGCTTGGTAGAGGTGGAGAGAATGAAGTGGGGAAAGTGAGTGTGGTAGGTGGTTGTCCAAAATATCTAGCTGCTCCCAGGTTACCAATGGTGCACCACCTAAGAATGCGCCATTAGTAACCAGGGTTACTAATGGCGCACCTGGTGTGTGGTGCACCATTACTAGTTTTGAAAAAAGCATGTTAGTAGTGGTGCACCAGTGGACAGTGCGCCATTACTAGTTAAAACTAGTAATGGCGCCATTTTTTATCTTTTTTTCAAAACTAGTAATGGAGCACCACACACCAGGTGCGCCATTAGTAATGAGGACATTAATGTCGTACCTGTATCTGGTGCACCACTGCTATATAGCAGTGGTGCACCACATACATGGTGCGCCATTAATGCCCATATTAGCTATAGCTGTTTTCCTAGTAGTGTCTCCATGGACTCGTTCTTCTTCCTTGCGGGATCTCAGGCAAGATGATCATACCCTCGAAATCACTTCTATCTTTGCTTGCTAGTTGTTCTCTCTATCGCTATGTCGCGCTACCTACCACTTGTTTATCATGCCTCCCATATTGCCATGTCAAGCCTCTAGCCCACCTTCCTAGCAAACCGTTGTTTGGCTATGTTACCGCTTTTGCTCAGCCACTCTTATAGCGTTGCTAGTTGCAGGTGAAGTTGAGTTTGTTCCATGTTGGGACATGGATATGTTGGGAAACGGTGGAAGGCTCGGCCTTATGCCTGGTGTTTGGTTCCACTCTTGCCGCCCTAGTTTCCGTCATACCGGTGTTCTGTTCCTTGATTTTGCGTTCCTTACGCGGTTGGGTGTTATGGGAACCCCTTGACAGTTTGCTTTGAATAAAACTCCTCCAGCAAGGCCCAACCTTGGTTTTACATTAGCCTAACAACCTAAGCCTTTTTCCCTTGGGTTTTTGGAGCCCGAGGGTCATCTTTATTTAACCCCCCAGGCCAGTGCTCCTCTGAGTGTTGGTCCGAAACGGGCAGCCTATGGGGCCACCTCGGGGCAACTTGAGGGTTGGTTTTACTCGTAGCTTGACCAATCCGGTGTGCCCTGAGAACGAGATACATGCGACTCCTATCGGGATTTGTCGGCACATCGGGCGGCTTTGCTGGTCTTGTTTTACCATTGTCGAAATGTCTTGTAACCGGGATTTCGAGACTGATCGGGTCTTCCCGGGAGAAGGAATATCCGTCGTTAACCGTGAGAGATTGTGATGGGCTAAGTTGGGACACCCCTGCAGGGTATAAACTTTCAAGAGCCGTGCCTGTGGTTATGTGGCAAATGGGAATTTGTTAATATCCGGTTGTAGAGAACTTGAAACTTAACTTAATTAAAATGCATCAACCGCGTGTGTAGCCGTGATGGTCTCTTTTCGGCGGAGTCCGGGAAGTGAACACGGTTCTTGTGTTTTGCTTGAATGTAAGTAGTTCCAGGATCACTTCTTGATCACTTCTAGTTCACGACTGCTATGTTGCTTCTCTGCTCGCTCTTATTTGCGTATGTTAGCCACCATATATGCTTAGTGCTTGCTGCAGCTCCACCTCATTACCCTATCCTACCCATAATCTTAAATAGTCTTGATCTCGCGGGTGTGGGATTGCTGAGTCCTCCTGACTCACAGATACTTCCAAACAATTGTAGTTGCCGATTATACCAGTGCATGTGACGCAACCCAGCTCAAGTGGGAGCTCGATGAAGATCTTGATCGTTGTTTTGTTTCATTTCCCGTTGATCAGTAGTGGAGCCCAGTTGGGACGATCGGGGATCTAGAATTTGGGGTTGTCTTCTTTATTTTGGTTCCGTAGTCGGACCTTGATTGTATTCTGGATGATGTATGTTAACTTTTTATTTGTGTAAAGTGGCGATTGTAAGCCAACTCTTTATCCCTTTCTTATTCAGTACACGAGATGTGTGAAGATTACCCCTCTTGCGACAAACCTACCATGCGGCTATGCCTCTAAGTCATGCCCTGACACGTGGGAGATATAGCCACATTGTGTGTGTAACAATGATTGTCGCAAACTAAAAAGCAAAGACTCAAATCATAGAAGACACTCCAAGCAAAACACATATCATGTGGTGAATAAAAATATAGCCTCAAGTAAAATTACCGATGAACGAAGACGAAAGAGGGGATGCCTTCCGGGGCATCCCCAAGCTTAGGCTTTTGGTTGTCCTTGAATTTTACCTTGGGGTGCCTTGGGCATCCCCAAGCTTAGGCTCTTGCCACTCCTTATTCCATAATCCATCAAATCTTTACCGAAAACTTGAAAACTTCATAACACAAAACTCAACAGAAAATCTCATGAGCTCCGTTAGTATAACAAAACAAACCACCACTTAAGGTATTGTAATGAACTCATTCTTTATTTATATTGGTTTTAAACCTACTATATTACAACTTCTCTATGGTTCATACCCCTCGATACTAGCCATAGATTCATCAAAATAAGCAAACAACACACGAAAAATAGAATCTGTCAAAAACAGAACAGTCTGTAGTAATCTGTAGGTTCCGAATACTTCTGTAACCCGAAAATTCTGAAATAAATTGGTGGACGTGACGAATTTGTTTATTAATCATCTGAAAAAAGAAATCAATGTAATCGCACTGTCCAGTAAAAGATGGCAGCAAATCTCGTGAGCGCTAAAGTTTCTGTTTTTTACAACAAGATCGCAAAAACTTCCCCCAAGTCTTCCCAAAGGTTCTACTTGGCACAAACACTAATTAAAAGCATAAAACCACATCTAAAAAGAGGCTAGATGAATTATTTATTACTAAACAGAACCAAAAATCAAGAAACAAAAATAAAATTGGGTTGCCTCCCAACAACCACTATCGTTTAACGCCCCTAGCTAGGCATAAAAGCAAGAAGAGATCTAGGTATTATCATCTTTGGTATGCAATTCTTCAATAGAACACTTATAGCCCTTGGGAGTTTCCCCCTTTTTATTAGTGATCAAACTCCTAGGCAAGAAATCAAGAAATTCATTTGTAGCAAAAGTTTCCTTAATGATATTGAAGAAGTTGGGGTGAACACTTATTGATTTGAGATCCGTATTTTCCTCACTAGAAAATTCACCCTTATTTTTAGGAACATACATTAATTTGGCAATATTGGTAGTAGGAGGATTTGGAGCATTTTTAACGGATGAAAAGGCAGACCCTAAATTAGTAATAATATCCTTAAGTTTACCAATTCTTGTGGAATCTTGATCTATTCTTTTGTTAACTATAGATTCTTTTTCTTTAAAAAATTTCCGAGTAACTCCTACCTTAGATCCATATTGGGTGATTTGGTTGTGGATCTTTTTATCCAAATTTTCAATCAACTCCACAGAAGCAACTTTATTTTCGATAATTTCAAGCCTTTGCATCACATGTTCCAAACTTAAAATAGTTCCATTAACCAAGAGAGGTGGTGGGCCAAACAATTCTATCATAGCATTATAAGAATCAAAAGTATGGCTACCCAAGAAATTCCCTCCGGTAATGGTATCAAGAACATATCAATTCCGAGGAGTGCTGCCTACATAAAAATTGCAAAGAAGAACGGAAGTGGATTGCTTCCTAGTAGATCTATTCTAAGCATTGCAAATTCTATGCCAATCATCTTTTTGATTTTCTCCCTCCCTTTGTTTAAAATTAAGAACTTCATGATCGGGAGTACTAACAATGATAGAAGGATTAGCCATGACGACACACGGTGTTGGGGATATGACTACCAGGTATGACTCGCCCAGGAGGGGCCGGGTCAACCACAACGGCGGGTTACGTGAATGAAGCTCGAAGAGTATACAAGCTGACGGTTTACAATAAGGCTTATAATAGGCCCAAGCCCAGAGGCGGCTTAAGGCCCGTAAGTATAAACCGCCATGTATGAATAGACTTGTAATACAAGGTATGTAAGAGATGTCACCGGGCCGGACACATTGTATGAGCCGGCCGGGACTCTGTAGGCCGCAAGGCGTCAACCCGTGTATATAAGGGGACGACCCGGTGGTGGCTTAGGGCAAGAAAACAACAAATCGAGAGCCAAGCTAGCATATTTGCTCCTTGGTCATCAAAACCTAGCAATACCACATCAACTGGACTAGGCTTTACCTTCACTGCAAGGAGCCTAACCAGTATAAACCTCTCATGTCCTTTGTCCCAATTTAACCCCTTTAAGCTTCCTAGTTGCGATGGCTCCATGACTAAGTCCTTTCACTAGGACATCTACTATGATAATTCCACGACAGATGGCGCCCACCGTGGGGCCAGCGCACGGTGGATTTGAGTTCTTAAAGGGCAGCTTCAAAGGGCTCAAGGGATACGCTGTGGGCCGGATGACCAAGAGTCGTCGTGGGAAGCTCTACATCAACGACACAGGCTGGGGCCCCGACGCCGGCTCAATTGAGTATGGGTACCGGGTCCCCTTCGGCGGAATCCACGTCTTCATTGGCCGGATCGGTGAGTCGGGCCCTGAGCCGGACATCTGCACCGACCTCATCGAGACAGCTCTGCATGCGATACCTGCCCGGACTCAGCCTGCCGTGAGGCGTGCCTTCATGGGTTGCATCCATTGAGGGGAGTTTTCTTAAGGATCGGTGGATGGCGGTGAGACGGTCGTCTACTCCGACGGTGAGTCGTCCACAAGTGAGACGGATTCATTGTATGAACTACAAGATGGCGGGCTTGGGCGCTGTTCCGTTGGCAGCAGTATTCCGGACCCCTTTGAGCCGCCGAACAGAGCAGGGATCTTCATGACTGGTACGCAGCCCGCTCAAAACTCTACGGCTGCGGCAACGATAACCACCGGGTCGGCAGCAGCCGGGTCAGGAGACCCCGCGCGCCCACCGGCTCAAGTGCTGATGGATCTCATGGATAGGATAGCAGCCCTGTTGACCGCCGTGGTCGAACCGGCGGATAAGGCTCAACATGATGCGGAGGTGGAACGGTTGCGCGGGGAGGTAGCACAGGCCAAGGAAAACTTGGCGGCGGAGGACGTCAGGATGGCTGCAGAGCGGGCGGCTTTGGGTGCTCGGGCTCAGCAGGTTCAATCAGAGGCTTTTCGGCTCACGATGGATCTGAACACATCAAACGAGGTCATGAGGAGAAGTCACCAGAAGACTCAATCACGTCTGCCTCTGACTTACGATCCTAGGAACCTCTTCCACACACCCGGGGCCGGTCCCAGTAACCCGCCGGAGGCAAACCGGATTACAACACCCGGGGCTGGGGAGCCGGTTCAGCCGCGGGCTATGGAACCTCCTCGTGTGCATACTGCTCCGCCTCATTATACACCAACACCACCGGGTCATTTTTCTAACCCTTTGGAGAATCTGATCACTGCATCGGCACGTTTGGCGGCTCTCCCGATGGAAGGCGACTCCGATGGCGATGGAAACGCGAAGGGTCAGAGAACTTCTTCAGACGGCTCTAGCACAGCAGGATTCATTCTCTTATAGTCAAACATGATTCATTCAACCCCTCGCCCAAGCCGGAGCCCGAGCTATAGCAGGCATATGGATTGAGCGGCCATGTCAAGCAACACCCAACGCCGTAACCAGCCGCGCAGGCATTACCCGGCGCGTGATGGAGCTCTTAACTTGGTTGACCAGGATAGGATCCGCCAAGAGGCTAAGCAGGCGGTTCAATAGGCAGCTGAGCAGGTGGCTCACCAAGCTTTTCTGGTTTATCCGACGACCTCTGTTGAAGCAGGTGTGGCCACAAGAATAGGAGGTGTCCCTTGCTTGGCGTCGGCTCTATGTAATGAGGGTTTGCCAAAGAATTTCAAGGGGCCTCGGAAGGTGCCTAATTACATAGCCGGCTTACAGCCCGGGGCATGGATTGAGAGTTATGAGATAGCCATGGAATTGCTGGAGGTCAGTGACACAGCAATGGCTAAATACTTCACTATGATGCTGGATGGAACGGCCCGCACTTAGCTAAAGGGACTGCCACCTAATTCCATTGGTTCCTGGGCCGAGTTAAAGGCCCGTTTTATTCAGAACTTTAAAGATACATGCAAGCAGCCCATGTCGATTGTGGACATGACTAATTGCAAGCAAGAGGAAGGTGAGTCCACGACCCATTGGGTGCGTCGGGTAAAGGAAATAATACATTCATCTCATAAGATGGATGCCAGCTCTGCGGTCTTAATGTTGGAGAAAAAATGCCGTTTTGAACCTCTGAAACAGAAGCTAGGGCGGCTCAAACGCGATTGTAATGACATGGGCCAGCTGATGGCGGCTCTAGTCAAATATGCTGATTCAGATAGTACCAAAGATCCTGCGTCTGATGAAGAGAAGACAGGGAAGGGAAAGAAGAAGGCAACACTAAGGGACTTCAACATAACCCAGCGAATCAAGGAGGTAATAACAAACGTAAGGCTAACAGCAGCTCGGAGTTTGTAGCGAATGCGTAAGGCAAGAATCAATGGTGTAAGGGGAGGCCACCTCCTCGGTCAGGCGGGTCAGGTCCCACCCTCGAGCAGTTGCTAAATGAACCATGTCCAAGACACGGCACCCAGGAGAAGCCGGCCACCCATCTATGGAAAGACTGTACGATCATGAAGGCTTTCAAGAATTCTAACATGTTCGACGGTAATTCTAGCAGCTCAGGCGGTGGCGGCTTTCATGGCCTGGGCGGCAATTCAGGCGGTGGCAGTTTTCATGGCCATGGCCCTCAAGGTAATCAAGGTGGTTATAATCAGGAACCTGGGCAAGGAGGTCAGCAGCAGCAGCAATCCGGGTTTCAGAGTAACCCAAAGCAACTAAGTAGTGGGCAGTATCATGTGTTCACCACCAGTTTATGCAAAAGGGATCAGAAACTTCATAAGAGAGCAGTCAACGCTGTTGATCCAGCGGTTCCTCGTTATTTGAGATGGTCTAAGCAGCCTATTCTATGGAGTAGGGAGGATCTCCCTCCCTGGGTTGACAACCCAGGTCATCTGGCTTTGGTAGTCGCACCTCAGGTTGATGGATATAAATTCACTAAAGTACTCATGGATAGAGGTAGTAGCATCAACATCCTCTATTATGAGACGTTCCGTCGCATGGAGTTGACCGACGAAAGTCTCAAGACGTCCAATACTGTTTCTCATGGAGTGGTGCCCAGTAAGTCAGCATACCTAGTGGGTAAGATTGAGCTGGAGGTAGCTTTTGGAGATGAACATGATTCCAGGGCTGAGAAATTAACCTTTGAGGTGGTCAAAATCAAGAGCACGTATCATGCCCTGTTTGGACGACCGACTTATGCAAAATTCATGGCACAGCCGTGTTATGTTTATCTGCAGCTCAAGATGCCGGGTTATAAAGGTACTATCACAGTACATGGAAGTCGGAAGATAGCCTTAGAGTGTGAAGAAGGCGATGTTGCTTACGCGGAATCTGTTTGCGCAACAGAGGAGTTGAAGTTCTATAAAGACAAAGTTGACACGGCAGACATGACATCTTTGAAGAAGCCAACTACGGAACATGAGCCGGCGCTGAAGTTTAAGTTAGCTGATGATACTAAGATGATTGATTTTGTGCCTTGCGATTCATCCAAACAATTCATTATCAGTGCTAATTTGGATCCCAAATAGGAAGGCGCACTCATCGAGTTCATCCGTGAGAACCGGGACATCTTTGCATGGAAGCCTTCTGACATGCCGGGTGTACTGAGAGAACTCGCTGAGCACACTCTCAATATTGATCCAAAGTTTAAGCCGGTCAGGCAGTTTCTTCGGTGGTTCAACGAGGAAAGGCGCAAGGCTATTGGAGAAGAGGTTGCCCGGCTTTTGGCAGCCGGGTTCATTATTGATGTCTTTCATCCAGAGTGGTTGGCTAACCTGGTACTCGTGCTTAAAAAGAACGGCACCTGGCGTATGTGTGTGGACTACACGGACTTAAACAAAGCTTGTCCGGCTGATCCTTTTGCTCTCCCTCATATTGATCAAATCATTTATGCTACGGCAGGTTGTGAGTGTTTGAGCTTTTTGGATGCTTATTCTGGTTACCATCAGATCAAGATGGCGTTTAAGGACCAGGAGAAGACAGCGTTCATTACTCCATTTGGAGCCTTTTGCTATGTGTCCATGCCTTTTGGGCTTCAGAGTGCTCAAGCGACTTATCAGCGATGTGTGCAGAACTGTCTTCACAGTCAGATTGGGTGTAATGTTCATGCTTATGTGGACGATATAGTGGTGAAATCCAAAGAGAAGGAAACCTTGATAGATGATCTGAAGGAAACCTTTGATAACCTCTGGGTCTACAAGATGATTCTTAACCCGACCAAGTGCATTTTTGGAGTACCGACGGGAAAGCTTTTGGGTTTTTTTGGTGTCTAACAGAGGCATTGAGGCTAACCCGGAGAAAATCATGGCGATTACGTCTTTGGCTAAGTCGGCGTGCATCAATGACGTTCAACGGCTGGCGGGTCATGTTGCATCTTTAAGCCGGTTAGGTGAGAAGGCTATGCCATTATATCAAATGATGAAGAAGACGGATGATTTTGTCTGGAGTGATGCTGCTAACTCTGCGTTTGAAGATCTAAAAAGACAGCTCGCTGAGCTGCCGGTTCTTGCTGCTCCCGTTGATAAGGAGCCACTGTTGTTATATGTGGCTGCTAACACATGTGCTGTCAGTGTGGCCATTGTTGTAGAGCGCAAAGAGGCTGGCAAGGAATATCCGGTTCAATGGTCGGTTTACTACGTCAGTGAGGTGCTCATTGAGTCCAAACAGAGGTATCCACATTGGCAGAAACTTGTTTATGGGGTGTTCATGGCGATCCGGAAGCTTAAGCATTACATTCAGGGTCATCCTATCACTGTGGTTAGCTCTGCTCCTTTAGGAGATATTATTCAAAATAGAGAAGCCACGGGACGAGTCGCCAAGTGGGCCATTGAACTTGGGTTTCATGGTTTAAAGTATGTGCCACATACTGCCATCAAATCTCAAGCACTAGTGGACATCATTAATGATTGGACGGAGTTGCAGATACCTGAAGAGAAGCCAGACAACACATATTGGATGATTCATTTTGATGGGTCCATGCAATTGGAAGGCTCGGGGGCTGGAGTTGTTTTAACTTCCCCTCGAGGTGACAAATTTTGTTATGTGTTGCGGTTGATGTTTCCTTGTACTAACAACATAGCTGAGTATGAGGCCTTACTCCATGGTCTTCGAATGGCTAAAGAAATGCGTTTAAGCCGGGTAAGGTGCCTTGGTGACTCAGATTTGGTGGCTCAGGAAGTATCAGGCAAGTGGGACTCCAAGGATCCTCTCATGGCGGCTTATCGCCATGAGGTTGATGCTGCTGCCAGACACTTCAAGGGTTATCAAGTGGAGCACATTGACCGCAGAAAGAACGAAGAAGTTGATGCTTTAAGCCGGTTGGGATCTCAGCGTAAGCCGGTGCCACCTAACACTTTTTTAGATGTTGTACATAACCCTTCTGTCAAGTTTCCTACAGAGGAAGACTTGGTTGTTCCAGACCCGGAAGCACAATTGGTGGCAGCTCTTCATGTCATTCCAGATTGGACAGTGCCGTACTTGGCTTATATGACCCGGGGAGAATTGCCGGAGGATGAGACCTTGGCTAGACAGATAACCCGGCGGTCTAAGTCAATGACAATTTCCAATGGTGAGTTGTATCATCGCAGTGTCACCGGAGCGTTTCAATGTTGTGTCTCTCCTGAAGAAGGTCAAGAAATTCTTTGTGAGATCCATGAAGGAGATTGTGGCCATCATGCCGGTTCAAAGTCTCTCGTGGCCAAATCTTTCCATCATGGTTTTTACTGGCTAACGGCTCACGCCGATGCGGAGGATCTGGTCAGTAGGTGCGATGGCTGTCAAAAATTCGCACAACGGGTGCACGTATCGGCTCAGGAATTGTGGATGATTCCAATTACTTGGCTGTTTGCATTCTGGGGGCTTGATATGGTTGGACCTTTCAAAAGATCCAAAGATAAAAAGACGCACCTTTTGGTGGCAGTGTACAAATTCACAAAGTGGGTTGAGGCAGAGCCGGTTAGTAAGTGTGATGCAGCCACGGCGGTTAAATTCATGAAGAAAGTGATCTTTCATTTTGGCTTTCCACACAACATTATCACCGACAATGGCACTAACCTGTCCCAAGGAGCTATGGAAGAATTCTGTCAACGAGAACATATCCGGCTTGATGTTTCATTAGTAGCTCACCCCCAATCCAATGGTCAAGCTGAAAGAGCCAATCAGGAAATCCTGAAAGGTCTAAAACCCCGGCTTATGATCCCTTTACAACAGACGCCGGGTTGTTGGGTGGAAGAGTTACCCTTTGTGATATGGAGCATCAATACTACCCCTAACAGATCTACGGGTTATACGCCTTTCTTCATGGTTCATGGAGCAGAGGCAATCCTGCCCAGTGACATCCGTCATGACTCGCCCCGAGTGGCGGCTTACGTTGAAGATGATAACAAACAAGCCCGTCACGATGCGCTTGACTTATTGGATGAAGAGCTTGACTTAGCGGCAGCCCGCTCAGCGATTTACCAACAGTACCTGCGCCGTTACCACAGTCGCCGGGTTAAGTCAAGAACCTTCCAAGAAGGTGACCTAGTGCTCTGGCTCATCCAGGATCTGTCTGATGCGCACAAGCTATCCCCACCTCGGGAAGGAGCCTTTGTGGCCAGCAAGAACTTGAATAATGGGTCATACTACTTTATCGATGTTCGAGAGCACAAAGACTCACGTAGGTCGAAGGAGGAGACCCGCCGGCCGTGGAATATTGCTCATCTTTGGCCTTACTACACTTGAGCCACTGGCTCTCATAATGTACATACTTTGACGTTGTATATATTATGATAAGTAATAAAGAAGGACCTCTGCCCTTTTCATCTTTAATGATCACATGTCTTTTTTATAAAACGACCAATTGGGGGCTGATCGTATTCAAATCTAGCTAAACCCTCTTGGTCTGGCTCATGATCGTATTTGAATCTAGCCGTTAAAAATCATGATCACTTGGGGGCTTCCTGTTCAAACATAGGTCGTATTCGAACCAAAGAGAACATAGCTGTCGTTACCCTCTTGATCGGCGCAAAGCCAAACTCACTAGGGGGCTTCTTGATCGTATGTGAA
Source organism: Triticum dicoccoides (assembly GCF_002162155.2). Taxonomy (NCBI): domain Eukaryota; kingdom Viridiplantae; phylum Streptophyta; class Magnoliopsida; order Poales; family Poaceae; genus Triticum; species Triticum dicoccoides. The sequence goes on along the minus strand of NC_041392.1, from coordinate 592,893,341 downwards.
TCATAGCTTAACCCCTTTTTGGGTCCAAATTTTTCTCGATATTTAACTTACATTTTTTGAAAGATAATCCTTTGTTTTTTTGGTTTTTTACAATAAATTTCCAAGTGTATAATAGTCATCATACGTACGGAAGTATTGGCTTTTAAATATTGGGTTATCACCCTTACTGTTCGGGTCTCATAAGCCAGCAGTCCAGATTCAAGAACACGGGTATGTTATTGTCGTTTCAAGTTCATACACAGACTTATCTGTGTTTTCTTCAATCAAAGACTTTCCAGCTTTATTTATCCTTTACATCTAGCCTTGATTATACCGTTATGATTTCATAGTTATCTATTAGGTGTTTTGACCCGTCCAACGACAAACCGCCAGGACATTTTCTCATCTTTTACATACAAGAACAGATTCAAACGCTACAGATATGATAAAGGATATAAAGTATATATTGACATGACGGATAAAAATATCGTACGCAGTATGATATGCACGATGGCATAGGCAGAACATGAAGTTTTAAGCTAGCCTATTACAAGATGTTGGGAGCCCAAAATGTTAAAACTATTTTTCTCCTAAGCAGATGTTAAGCTAAAGCCAGTTCATTAAATCTTAGCCGGATTATTTGGATGGTTACGACTCCTCCCTCGCCGGTTCATCTTCCGCCACTGTTTGGAAACTGGGCTTGGACCAATCAAAGACATGAAGAACAACGAACTCAACTTCATCATCAATTAGACCAGACGGGTCAATTTCTGGGGCAATGGTGTGTTGGTGAACCAGCGAGATTAGATCTGTCACTTTATACGAAGGAGTCGCCATCTTTTTATTCTCAGCGTCAACACCCGGCTGATACTTATCAACATTGGTCTCGTCGCCAAGGATGGTAGCATGAGGATGAATTCCCCTCACACAAGCAGCAAAATCTTCTTGATCAAATGGAGTCCCGTCTTCCTTAAAGCTGGGATACCCCTTGGCTACATCCGTTGGGTCTAGCTCTAGTACCCAGGCTTTGGAGCGGCTTAGAGCAGTTAGGGCTCCGGCTCTTGCACAGGACCGCTTGACTTCTTGGAATCTGGCGGGTAAGATAGATAGCTTCTTCAAGACATCACTCAAGAGGTTTGGTCCTTGGTTGGCTGGGGAAATAATGGCAAGCGCCCGTTGAGCTCCAGTGTACAGTTGCTCCACCAGGGTGTAAACTGCCTTGAGTTTTATCAAGCTATTTTGGCTCAGATTGCTGCTCCGTGGACCTATGAGTATTTTAAAAGGTTAAGCAGGCATCTTATATTTATGGCCAAAATAGAGTTTAAGTAAATAATACAATGACTCATCAAAGATTGCAGAGACCATCTGAGACACACGGTTCTTTAAACCGATGAGTTCCGTGGTAACCTCCTTGAGAGCCGCCTCGGCTGTCTCAGCATGCTGTATTAGCAAGGTTTTTTCATCAGCCCAGGAGTTTTTCTCTACATCAAAACTGGTCTTCAGTTTCTCTGCTTCAGATAGGCTCAACTGGAGTCTGGAGTCAGCATTCTTTATCTCAGTCTCTTGAGCCGCCAACCGGGTTTTCGCATCAGTCGGTTGAGAATCCAAGTCAGTTATGGCGGTCTATAGACATGCACAGGTGTGTCAAAATTTATTCCAATAAAAGTCATAATGATTAAAGTCCCAAGTGATTTGCAAGATAACACCACTTGACACTTGGGGGCTAATGTCTTCCAAAGCCATTTTTAAATGCAAAAATGACTCTTCTATGATTAAAGTCCCAAGTGTTTTACAAGTAACAACGCTTGGCACTTGGGGGCTAATGCATGATATTCAGAAAGTTTTTTCTCTTGAGCCGGATAACAATATTAGTTTGGACTGATTCAAGACAGCTATGAAGTTAAGTACCGGCTCATTCATGATGAAGTAAGCCGGCCCTTGGGGACTACAGGTGAAATTATGCTAATCAGATAAATCTAGTTAAACATTTTAAACCGGACTTGGAAAAATCTAGGTCAGAACGTCAACATATATCACAAGTCTACAGATCATTCAAGTTTATCATAATCAGGAGACTTGGGGGCTGGCAGGGCATATAAGTTAATGAAAGCTGGAGATCATACCTCATATTTTAATTGCAGCTGTTTGACCATCTCAATTTCAGAGTCATGGCTAGAATGCACGTGACTAAGGTAGCCAGATAGCACATCACCAATGCTCAGGTGAGCATAGCGAGAGATGTCAAAGCGAACTTTCTGCTTTTCCAAAGTCTCTTGCTTGGCGGAGTGTCTGGCCAGTACCGTTGGATTGCCCGGTTCAACAAATCTACTACCTGTGATTAAAACGTCACTATCGTAAGTCACCGGTGGGTTAGCTGAGCTTGATGGATCAATAGTAGATGGGTTGAGAACAGTTTCGTCAACAGACAGCTCAGGAGGATCTATTTGAACGTTGACAACATGGTCTTCCGGTGCTTCAGGTTGTCCTGGGGCAGGAGTTGGCAGTGCCGGTTCAGCGGTGTTCGGGTTTTCGGTTGGCTTAACCACTCTGGCCTTCTTGGGTTTTGCTTGACCACTAAGAGGAATTTGATGAGTCAGTATAATGATACGGACATAAAGATGTAGAAGAAGGATAATTATGTTTACCCAGGGGCAGTCTTGAAAGCCAGAAGTTGAGTTTGTGAGGAATCACCAGAAGAACGAGAGACCTCCTGCAAAAGTGAAATCACAATTTAAAAGAGCAAGGAAGTAGATTGATTGATAAAAGCAAAAGTCAAAGGTGAAAGAAACCTCATTCTGGCGTTTCCGAGGAGTTTTCGATAAGTCAGAGGGCAGTTCATTGTCGTCACTGGTCCGGGTCCGACGGTGGCTCTCATGTTGCTATTTTTTCAAAAGAAAATGAGGATCCAAATAAGCTAAAGGGTGTGAAAACCTTACTTTCCGGGTTACCAGTCGAGGTTCCTGTCTTGGCAAAGGTTCTGAATCGGAGGAAATAGTTACCTCTTCTTCTACTGCCTAGCTGACCCCCCTGTCATCCTGGCAATGATCAGTGTCAATAAGGTTGTTAAAAAGCAGGCCAAGAGAGTCAAGGGCTACCTCCGACTCAAAAACATCATCCAGCTTGAACATATCAGAAGTAGTTTGTTTCTTCTTAGATTTTTGGGTTGTCTTCTTCGCGGCTATGGCGGCGGCTCTAGCCTTCTTGTGGCTTCATGATCATATTTGGCCTTCCAAAAGTCAGATTTGGCCTGTAGGCAAATAACAGGTTGAAACATCATGCAAGTGCTTAACTATTAAAGAAAAAAAGGAATCAAGGGCATTTACCTCTGGTATCGGGTTAAGTTTACAGAAAGGATTCAATCCTACTTTACTGCAGTCTTCATATTTGTTGTTTACAAGGGTAGTTGACATTTCAACGATGGCTTCTTCAGTCAGACGTAGAGAGCTATAATGCAACAGATCGTCTGCTCCTCCAGTGTAATTGTACATTAAGTCAGACCGGCGGCTCAGGGATGATCCGCCATGTGATCCAACAGCGGATCAAGTCAACACTAGTTAAGTTGTTTCCCAGCAAAGCTTAAACCCTTTTGATGGTTGGGATGAGCTTCTTACGTTTAGCGGCAGAAAGCTTGTCAGGGAGTGAAAACTTAGCTTCAAGGCACTCCGTGCGATAACCCGACATTGGTTTTTCGTCAGCTGGCGACGTATCTTTGCAGTAAAACAAAGTTTGATTCCAATCCTCGGGATGGCTTGGCAAGACTACTAAAGGAAAGATAGCATCCCGTCGGCGTTGAATCGAAATACCACCAAGTTCTAAGATGGGGCCGTTAGTTTATTCATTCTGGCGGTTCAAGTAGAAATACTCTCTGAAGAGTTCAACGGTAGGTTCTTCTTGAAGATAAACCTCGTAGAGAACCTGGAAATTGCAGATATTTGATATGGAATTGGGCCCAAGATCTTGTGGATGAAGCTTGAAAAAGTGCAGAACATCTCTGAAGAATTTTGAGCCGGGCGGTGAAAAACCCCGGTTCATATGATTAGTAAAGACGATGACTTCACCATCCTTGGGCTGAGGTTTTTCTTCGGACGGGTCAGGGGCGCGATAAGACATAATGCTCTTCTCCGGTAACTTGCCAGTTTAAGTTAAATGGTGGAATCATAGGTTAATGTCTGCAATACAGATGCATAATGGCGGCTTAAGTAAGGGCTAATGATATATGAAGGAAAAATGAGCCGGCATGATAAGCCGCCATGACTAAAGGTATTCAAAGGTTACCAGCGACAAAAAGTTGGCTAAGTACTGAGATGAACAAGTTTCACAGGCTATTGCTATTATTTTGGATCAAAATTGTTTAAAAAAGAAAAATAAATATAGACCTAAAAAACCAGTGCACACAAGTTTCATCAGTTCTAAGGGGATCTACTAGCATCTAAAATGGATGTGAAATGGCTACCGCATGAGTTATATACTTCTTTTAGATCAAAAAAGGATGCGGTGGAGAAACTATGAAGAATCTGTGATGAACAGCGAAGAACACAAGAAGAACTTGCAAACCCTAATGCGGATCTAAGGTGCGGAAAAGCAAGAACTTACGGACGCAGTTCTACTATGGAGGATTACCGCCGTTCTCGGGACAAGCTCAGGTTGATGCAGCGGCCAAGGTGGAGGACGACGGTGAGCGTTACGACGGCAGCGGAGTACAAGCGATAGAGGGGTTGCAAGAGAGGGAAGAAGAAGAATGAGGAAGACTAGTTGTGCCTATTTATAAGGAGATAGGTGAACAGGCAGGCGCGAAAAACGAGGAAGGCCAAAATGATGATTATCCAGCTAATTAGATGCCTCGATTTCCGGAAGGCATTTAAGATAAGGATCCATTAAAGATAACGTCGTGGCGGGTTTCCAAATTTTCTGAAGGTGACGTCATGGCGGGTTACAGAGCTTTTACAAGTAGTGGAAGATGGATTTTTTCTAAGTGTTGAAGATTGACATGAACAAAGTTCAAATCAACCTGGGGCCTAATGTTGGGGATATGACTACCAGGTATGACCCGCCCAGGAGGGGCCGAGTCAACCACAATGGTGGGCTACGTGAATGAAGCCCGAAGAGTATACAAGGTGATAGTTTACAATAAGGCTTTTAATAGGCCCAAGCCCAGAGGCGGCATAAGGCCCGCAAGTATAAACCGCCATGTATGAATAGACTTGTAATACAAGGTATGTAAGAGATGTCACCGGGCCAGACACGTTTTATGAGCTGGCCGGGACTCTGTAGGCTGTAGGGCGTCAACCCGTGTATATAAGGGGACGACCCGGCGGCGGCTTAGGGCAAGAAAACAACAGATCGAGAGCCAAGCTAGCGTATTTGCTCCTTGGTCATAGAAACCTAGCAGTACCACATCAACTGTACTAGGCTTTACCTTCACCGCAAGGGGCCGAACCAGTATAAACCTCTCCTGTCCTTTGTCCCGATTTAACCCCTTTAAGCTTCCTTGTTGTGATGGCTCAACGACTAAGTCCTTTCACTAGGACATCTGCCATGACAATTCCACGACACACGGCGACACAAGAAGCGAGCGAAAAAGAGGTGAACAGAAAAAGAGGGCGAATAAAACGGCAAGGGTGAAGTGGGGGAGAGGAAAACAAGAGGCAAATGGCAAATAATGTAATGCGAGGGGTAAGAGTTTGTGATGGGTACTTGGTATCTCTTGACTTGTGCGTAGATCTCCCCGGCAACGGCTCCAGAAATCCTTCTTGCTACCTCTTGAGCACTGCGTTGGTTTTCCCTTGAAGAGGAAAGGGTGATGCAGCAAAGTAGCGTAAGTACTTCCCTCAGCTTTTTAGAAGCAAGGTATCAATCCAGTAGGAGACTACACGCAAGTCCCTCGTACTTACACAAACAAATAAGAACCTCGCAACCAACACGATAAAGGGGTTGTCAATCCCTTCATGGACACTTACAAGAGTGAGATCTGATAGAGATAATAAGATAAATATTTTTGGTATTTTTATGATATATATTGAAAGTAAAGATTGCAAAGTAAAATAGATTGGAAACTTATATGATAAAAGATAGACCCAGGGCCATACATTTCACTAGTGGCTTCTTTGAAGATAGCATAAGTATTACGGTGGGTGAACAAATTACCGTCAAGCAATTGATAGAAACATGCATAATTATGAGAATATCTAGGCATGATCATGTGTATAGGCATCACGTCCACGACAAGCAGACCGAAATGATTCTGCATCTACTACTATTACTCCACACATCGACCGCTATCCAGCATGCATCTAGAGTATTAAGTTCATAAGAACAGAGTAACGCATTAGGAAAGATGGTATGATGTAGAGGGATAAACTCAAGCAATATGATATAAACCCCATCTTTTTATCCTTGATGGCAACAATACAATACGTGCCTTGCTGCCCCTGCTGTCATTGGGAAAGGACACCACAAGATTGAACCAAAGCTAAGCACTTCTCCCATTGCAAGAAAGATCAATCTAGTAGGCCAAACCAAACTGATAATTCAAAGAGACTTGCAAAGATAACCAATCATACATAAAAGATTTCAGAGAAGAATCAAATATTGTTCATAGATAAACTTGATCATAAACCCACAATTCATCGGATCTCGACAAACACACCGCAAAAAGAGTTACATCGAATAGATCTCCAAGAAGATTGAGGAGAAATTTGTATTGAGATCCAAAGAGAGAGAAGAAGCCATCAAGCTAATAACTATGCACCCGAAGGTCTGTGGTAAACTACTCACACATCATCGGAGAGGATATGGTGTTGATGTAGAAGCCCTCCATGATCGATTTCCCCTCCAACGGAGCTCCGTAAATGGCCCCAAGATGGAATCTCTTGGGTACAGAAGGTTGCGGCGGTGGAAATAGGGTTTCGTGGTGCTCCTGCATGTTTTCGGGGCATATGGATATATATAGGAGGAAGAAGTAGGTCGGCGGAGCTGCGAGGGGCCCATGAGGGTGGGGGCGCGCCTCCCTGCCTTGTGGCCGCCTTGCTTCTTTCTTGACATCTACTGCAAGTCCCTAGATCAAGTTTGTTCCAAAAATAACTCTCCTGAAGGTTTCATTCCGTTTGGTTTCTGTTTGATATTCTTTCTCCGCGAAAAACTGAAATAGGCAAAAAAACAACAATTTGCACTAGGCCTTGGGTTAGTAGGTTAGTCCCAAAAATAATATAAAAGTGTATAAATAAGCCCATTAAGCATCCAAAACAGATAATATAATAGCATGGAACAATCAAAAATTATAGATACGTTGGAGACGTATCAATGTAGAAGCCCTCTGTGATCGGATCCCCCTCTGACAGATCGCCGGAAAAGGCCCCAGATGGGATCTCACGGGTACAGAAGGTTGCAGCGGTGGAAAAGTGGTTTCGTGGCTCCCCTGATGTTTTTAGGGTATAAGAGTATATATAGGCGAAAGAAGTACGTCGATGGAGCTCCGTGGGGCCCACGAGGGCGGGGGCGCGCCAACCCCCCTGGGCACACCCTCCCGCCTCATGGAAGCTTCGGAGAGTTCCAAACTTCAACTCCAAGTCTCCTGGTTTGCGTTTGTTCCAAGAAAGATCCTCGCGTAGGTTTCATCCCATTTGGATTCCGTTTGATATTCCTTTTCTGTGAAACACTAAAATAGGCAAAAAAAACAAAAACTGGCACTGGGCCTCTGGTTAATAGGTTTGTCCCAAAAATAATATAGAAGTGCATATTAAAGCCCATTAAACATCCAAAATAGATAATATAATAGCATGGAAAAATCAAATTATAGATACGTTGGATATGTATCAAGCATCCCCAAGCTTAATTCCTGCTCGTCCTCGAGTAGGTAAATGATAAAACAGATCCCTACAAAATTTTCAGATCCAAAAGATTCAAGACAAAATTTTAGCATTGACATAAAAATAATAACACTTCAAGCATACTAACCAAGCAATTATGTATTTTCAAAATAACATAGCCAAAGAAAGCTCATCCCTACAAAATCATATAGTTTGGCCATGCTTCATCTCCATCACACAAAATGCTCCCATCATGCACAACCCCGATGACAAGCCAAGCAATTGTTTCATACTTAGCCTTTTCAAACTTTTTCAACTTTTACACAATATATGAGAACAAACCATGGACATAACATTATAGTGGAATAGAATGGTGGTTGTGGAGAAGACAAAAGGGAGGAAGATAGTCTCGCATCAACTAGGCGTATCAATTGGCTATGGAGATGCCCATCGATAGATATCAATGTGAGTGAGTAGGGATTGCCATGCAACGGATGCACTAGAGCTATAAGTGTATGAAAGCTCAACAAAAGAAACTATGTGGGTGTGCATCCAAATTGCTTTCTCACGAAGACCTAGGGAAATTTGAGGAAGCCCATCATTGGAATATACTAGCCAAGTTCTATAATGTAAAATTCCCACTAGTATATGAAAGTGACAACATAAGAGACTCTCTATCATGAAGATCATGGTGCTACTTTGAAGCACAAGTGTGGAAAAAGGATAGTAACATTGCCCCTTCTCTCTTTTTCTCTCATTTATTTCTTTTTTATTTTTTATTTTTTTATTTGGGCCTTCTCTTTTTTATGGCCTCTTTTTTTCATCCGGAGTCTCATCCCGACTTGTGGGGGAATCATAGTCTCCATCATCCTTTCCTCACATGGGACAATGCTCTAATAATGAAGATCATCACACTTATATTTACTTACAACTCAAGAATTACAACTCGATACTTAGAACAAAATATGACTCTATGTGAATGCCTCTGGCGGTGTACCGGGATGTGCAATCACTGGTGCGTGTCGGTCCTAAACAAACAGTTTTTACCCCTTTCCATGACGGCATATGGAACCGTCGCCAAGTGAGTGTGTGCAATACGGTGTCCTTCACACACAATCCAAAAATCATCAGGGATAGGCCCTCCTGGGACCCAGGCTGGGGCCGTGTGTGATCGGGCGAGGCATCAAAACCCAATCATTTCCGTAGGTATGTACATCCCACACGGTGAATCCCAGAAATCATTTCCCGTAGGTATGTACATCCCACACGGTGAATCCCAGAAATCATTTCCGTAGGTATATACATCCCACACGGTAATCCGAGAAAATATTTTCCATAGGTATGTACATCCCACACGGTGAATCCTAGAAAAACATTTCCATTCGTATGTATATCACACACAGTCAATCCGAGGAATACGTTTCCGTTCTTATGTACATCCCACACAGTAAATCCAGGCAAAACGTTTCCATTTGCACGTAAATCCCACACAGTTTTATGTGTAGGCTCATGTGTGAAAGGTGTAACTATCACACACGGTCTTCCTTGGTTAACTTTTGCTTTTATCAACTATATCACACACGATTTGATGAAGAAAACTGTGTGGCATTGGGCAATCCATCGCAACCACTTTTACTGCTAGAACCGTTTGCAAAGGTCCATGACACATTTAGCAGGTTTATTAGTTTACAATTTATAATTCTAGTATTATGCAAATTCACATTTCATATCGAATAGCTGTTTGCCAATTTCATATCAGGCACATAAATATATTATAACATCATAGTACAGTAGCTCCATGAAAACAACACAGTACAACATATAGCTAGTTCAACTTCATAAGAACAATATATTCATTTCCCTAATCGAGATCATCCAGGCTCGTCTTAGCCACCTCTGCTTTCAGTTCAGTAAGAACCCGTTTTGCATGGGCCAACTGGGAAAGTGCCTCCTCCTTTGCCAACACCATCTTAGCAAAGTCTTTAAAAAAATTTGAGCTCATTCTCCATATTCAACTTTTTATCCCGCATGTTGAAATATGCTTCAACATTGACAAGACTTTTTCTAAGCCTAGCTGTGTTCACTTCCTCATACATGCTCCAGAGCTTCGTTAGGCACATCTTCAAAGACTGTGGCCACTCTTGATCAACCCACTCCAAGTAAGAACACTTCCGTTCATCCTATAATATTTAAAACTATATCGATAACAATTGTAGGGGAAATGGGTTTATAGCAACATAGAAAATCACCAATGGTTATTTTGAAAAACTGAAGAAACATGTTAACTATGACATATCTTCTCAAAAAGATCAATGTGCAAATGAAATAATTGGTACTGAGTCAACAATCAAATTCTGGAACATCAGAAGCTATAATTAACTACAACGATGCTACAAGTTCTTACTCATGTACAATAAATAAGAAATTGAACATTTTATGAGGAAGGTAAATATAACTGCAATAGCATAGCGACAGTGTTTGGATGATAGCAATTTGATACTAACAGGTGTGTACATGCACAAACTTAGTAACATAGAACTAATAGAACTAAGGCCGTCCACTATGTATGCCAAAACTGGTGTAAAGACAACTGTTGCTACATCTCGCACCGGTGCCCTGAACTGGCGAGCCGATGCAGCGGAAAAAAGTCAGGGACCCGGACTCCGGAGCACGTAGTTACTCCGATGCCCAGTTCCTTCATGCCATAAAGATTTAGTATTTTACTGCTTGGCTGCTCGGATGTGTGGACCAAAGTTGGCTGCACAAACTGCTGAAGTGGTGCCAAATAATTTTCTAATGGCACCGCTGATGAGATGGCAACAATTTAAGATACTAGGTACAAACTGTGACACTATCTTAGGATGCGTTTGGTTAAAGGTGTGGTATGAATGGGTTGGGACCGTGACAGTGTTTGAATCACATCTAACAAATGATTTGTAACAACGAAAGAGGGTCTAACCTTGTCTGCACATGCCAGAAACTTCCTCCCAGTGTCCACAGAATCAAACGCAAGTAACTTCACGCATGGAGATTGATGGTGACAACGATCAGACAGATCTTCAGCCACCCCGCTCCATTTGTTGCACTGATGGTCTTAGGGAGCTACAAGAGGAATAAATGACTCAAATCAACCTCCGGGTAAAAATCCTTCATTCCAAGTCATAGCACGAGAGAGAGAAGAGAGACATACCCAGGTGGTGAAGGAGTAGTCTTGATAACCCACAAGTATAGGGGATCAATTGTAGCGTCTTTCAATAAGTAAGAGTGTCGAACCCAACGAGGAGCTAAAGGTAGAACAAATATTCCCTCAAGTTCTATCGACCACCGATACAACTCTACGCACGCTTAACATTTGCTTTACCTAGAACAAGTATGGAACTAGAAGTACTTTGTAGGTGTAACGGGATAGGTTTGCAAGAATATAAAGAGCACGTAAATAAAAACTAGGGGCTATTTTAGCTAAAGAAGCAATAAAGTTAGTATAGCGAGTGTGGAAAAGTGGTGGTAGGAGTTGCGAAATTGTCCCTAAGTGTCGGGGGACTAATCCACGAGCACCTATGGGACCGGCGGACCGAGTCCCTTTCGGTTCGGCGGGGGCGAGGGTCGCACGAAGAGCGGATCGAGGCGAAGCACACGAGCAGTTTACCTAGGTTCGGGCCGCACGGATGCGTAAAACCCTACTCCTGCTTTGCGGTTTGTATTGAGTTCTTGCCCAGGAGCGCGGAGTGCTATAGTACACCCCAACAGCCAACGAGACCGAGCGTGAGTGTTCTCTTCCTCCCGCCTCCCCCCTACGTTGCGCATGGGCCTCCTTTTATATGCTCAAGGGGTCACCGACAGGTGGCAACGTAGACAAGGGTAAAAATGGAAAGGTGTTGCGATTGGTACAGCTACCTGCTACAGTGTATCGTACCTAACCCTGACGGCAGGGGACTAGGGCATTAAATGCCCGTCTGCATCGCCTAAATAGTGCAAAAGGGACCGTCAGGGACGCCACCGCTCGCCACGATGGAAATCTTGTCAGTGCCGCTTTCCACCGCGCACCGCTGGCTGCACAGCCCCCCGCCACGCACGCTTGGAAGGGTCCCAGAGCGACACGTTGGTGGATGTGCTGGAGCGCGGGCACAGAGTGGTGGCTTGCCGCGGCAAGCGCCTTGCCGAGGTCGTTGTCTTGTCGCGTCCGGGAGCTTGTCGCTCACCGGGCCTTGCCGGGACGCGTGGCGCGTCGCGGCAAGTTCCTTGAGATGCCTTGGTTGGCCTTCCCGGCAAGCTCCTCTTGCCGGGGTCTTGTCTCCTCGGCTTGGATACTTTGTCCTTGAATGGCTCCAAAGGAACCACAGAGGACCTTGGCGGTCACCCGGCAAGCCTTGCCGCAGGATGCTGCGACTGCCCGTGCACAAGTTCGGGATATTAGGGTACCCCTACTCTAGTACACCGACAGGAGCCCCCGGGCCTGGGCCATACACGGTGCCGAGCGCTGTTGGGCCAGGCCCAAAACAGGGCACGGGCACACGCGGCCTGGGTTACGTCGTATCTCTCCCCGTATCCACCGCGCCCTCCCCGAACGTCACGCGTTAAATGCGGCGTCGTGGGAGAGACCGTGGGTGGTTTCTTTATTCGGAAAGGCGGAACGTCTGCCCCCTCCCTCTTTATAAGCATGGGAAACAGGGGTAGTTCGCCCATTCGCCGGTTGCTACTCCAATCTCGGAAACCTCCGCCGCTCCCTCGTCTTCCCAAAGCTGAAAGAGAGCAACGCCCCGCCCCCCATCGCCACCAGCACCACCAACGCCGTCGACCTCCTCCACCACTTCCGCCATGGCTCCGAGAGCAGACAAAGGGAAGGCTGTGAAGTCGACCGAGGCGCAGCAGCTTGAGGCACTGCAAAAGGAGAGGGCAATCTTCCCCCCCCAAGCTCGCCGTGAGGGAGCTGAGGGAGAATTACTACCTCTTCTGGTCGACGGAGACGCGAGCGCATCCGCGCACGAAGGTACTTCCAGCCGCCGCTTGGAAAATGGCTCCAAATGGATATCCTTTCTTCGCCTTGTTCTTCTACTGCGGGCTCTGCCCGCCTTTCTCTGAGTTTTTCTGCGATATTATGAACACCTACGGGTTCCGCCTCCTTGACTTCACCCCCAATGCTGTTCTGACCATGGCAGTTTTCGCACATCTCTTTGAAAACTTTGGAGTCTATCCCAATGTAGCCCTTTTTCACCACTTCTTTATGCCCCGAGTAGAGAGAGGAGAGCCTTTATCCGGCGGAATCGCCTGGATCTCGAGGGCCGGCAAGAAGGACACTTATCTAGAGGGAGAGTTCCGCGGCAAGTGGGAGGAATGGAGAGCAGACTGGTGCTGGATTGTCGAGGAGAACCCGCAGTCGTTTACCGCCCGGCGCCAAGCCCCAGTAGCACGCGGCAGCGATTGGAGTGACGTGGCCCCGGAAGATGATAGGCTGAAGATTGCCGTCACCCGGATCCAACGCCTCAGGCTTGCCGGCCTCACTGTAGGCGCTGTTGGCGCAGATTTTCTTCGCCGCCGCATCGCCCCCCTGCAGGAACGGAGGAGACCCGCCTGGGAATTCAAGAATGCGGCGGATATCATGAGGCTGCGTCCGGGCCCCAACTTCAACTTCACTGTTCTGGAACTTAACGCGATGCTCCAGGAGCTGTTCAAGTATGACCCTCAACACCCCGAAGTGTTCAGGTTGCCGAAGGGTGTCGTTCCGCTGTGCAACAACTCCGCGCTCGACCGCATCCGTGCAATGATGCCGCTGTGCGATTCGCATGGAATTGTCCCAACTTGGCAAGAGCCTGCAGACGACATCGTGCAGGAGTTCTTTGACGGCTTGGTAGAAGTGCCGGTCCGCTCCAACGAAAAGAATAGCCTCACCCGCGACACCACCGATGCGGAGATGACACGCATCGCCACTAGGCTGGAAGAGGCGGCGGCAGCCGCAGCCGTGGGTGAATTTGGATTCACCGTGGAGGAGGCAGAGGCAGCAGAGGCGGCAAGCCGTGCCGAGCGAGAGCAGCTCGTCGGCGAGAAAGAGCTTGCCGGGCATGACATCGAGTCGAGCGAGCCTGCCGAGGATACGAGCGGCTCACTGGAGATCAACTCCTCTTCCTCCTCATCTTCAGGCAGCTCGCCGCAAGCAGAGCCTCCATCCCCACCAAGAAGGCGTCTCCGCAAGGCCGGGGACGTAGCGGGGCGGCGAGCGAGTCAAGAGTCGCCGCGCCGCGCGACACGCTCCACCGCGGCAAGCACTGTTGCGGCGGGAGCACCTCATGCTGCTGCCGCAACTGGAGCGAGGTCCACCCGGACCACCGCTTCTGCTCCTGCCGCTTCTCACGCGCGGCGGCAGCCGGAGCGGGGTCATCTCAGACCACCGCCATTGTTCCCGCCAAGCGGACAAGGGAAACTACTCCTCTGCCTCCTCGCGCCGGACGTGAGCCGGACTTCGACTTCTTCGGGTTCAGCCCCAACGAGGAAGAAGAAGAGTAAGATTCTCTTGTTGTACTTGTAGTTCTTCAATTCTTGTTGTTTTGTCTTGTATCTCATTTGCTTTACTCTGAACTTATTCCTTTTTAGGACTCTGGCCCAGAGAGCAGCGAAGAGAGCCAAGGTCCCGGTGATTGTCATCGAGGACGAACCCACCGCGATAGCAGGGGGTGCGTCCAAGACAACCTTGCCGGACCCGGCAACTGTTCTCCAGAGCAGCCCCCAGCGTAAGTATATGGTTCGCTTTCCACTGTTAGGCGCACATGGATACTCTTTCTTTGCTGACATCTGACTGTTGGTTTGTGTAGGAGCAGAGCAGCCCCACCAGGAGCGCCCGGAGGCCGCCCCCGAAATGCCAAGGGAGAGTCCTCCGGCAAGGGAGAGTTCTCCGGCAAGGGACAGCACCAGCGTCCCCCCGGCGGCGGAGACTACGACTGCCGAACCCAGTACATGTAATCTTCTATTCAAAGCTTCCCTTGGGTTCTTCTTCTTTTTGGGTATTTGCTTGACTTTTCTCACTTTTCTGGCCATCAGACACATCTGCTGCGGAGCCGATGGAGACCGAGGTTGCTGCCGACGATGCCGCTGCCACTGAAGAAGCAGCCGGCGCTGATGATCCCGCCGGCGACGAGGCCGCCAAAGCTGCCGCCGCAGCAGCTGGCGAGGGGTCTGGCGATCGCACTGACGGCCCTGAGGCCGCAGGAGCGCCAGGCGCTACGTCGACCGCCGACCCGTCCGCCGCTGCCGCAGCACCAGGCTCCGAAGAGCCCTAGCCAGGCGTCTACTTGAGGGCCGACGATGGCGTCTTCATCAACCTCCCCTGGGCGTCAAGCTCCAGGGCGCCGGTCAAGGGAGAGAGCTTTGATGGAGTGGTGCTCGCCTCCGCTGGGCTGACGCTAGTTGATGCGCTGAGCAGCAGCAGCGGCGAGCCTGAGGAGGAGCGGCTGCTGCAAAGCTGTTGTCGCTCTACCGCGTGCGGCAAGCCAAGATGGAATGCCGCGAGGCGCTTGTCGCGAAGGCGGGAGCGGACATCAAGAAGCGTGTGGAGGAGCACCGGGGTCTCAACCAGGAAGCTCTCCGGTCCCTGGCAGAGGAGCGGGAGCAACTCGCTGAAGAGTAGAAGGCCTTCTTCCTCGAGAAGGCCGAAGTTGAAGAGCAACAGCGGCTTGCCGCTGAGGAGCTGTCTGCGCAGGAGGGCGAGCTGGTGCAGCGGAAAGTTAACCTCGACAACCACGAGGAGGAGCTTGCCGCGCGTGAGCAAAAATTCGGCGGAGCCCTTAAGCAAGCAGAGGATGTTGCCGCAGTTGCCGAGGCCGCCAAGAAGGAGCTGGAGACGAAGGTGGCACAGCTGGAGGCCGACCTCAAGGCGAGTGGTGAAGAGCTTGCCGCGCTCAAGCGTGAGCGGGAGAAGGACGCCCAGAGCAACTCAGAGCTGCAGGTTCGTCTCGCCGAGAAGGGCAAGGAGCTTAGCACCGCCAAGGACTCCAACGCAGATCTTGAGTTGAAGCTGACCACTTTGACCAAGACGCTGGACGGCGCCAGGGAGCAGGAGGTGGCCTTGAAGGAGGAGATCAAGGCCGACAAGGCACTGCTGGCGAGTGCTGCCGCCGCCCAGAATGCTTTTAGGGAGAATGTGGAGCACTGGACGGAGGGTCTCATCAAAGCTGCCGCAGATATCAACAGGGAGCTGGCGCAGCTGGGGGTGGAGGATCTCGGGTATCCCTCTGATGAGAACCTCCAATCCAGCGCCAAGCTCACCTTGTTCTTCAAAGGCGTGGCGACGGCCCTCCAGCGGCTCCGGGAGAAGATCCCAAAGCAGCTGGCCGACGAGTCGCGCAAGATCTGCGCGGGAGCTCTTCAAAAGGTGTTGGTGAAGGTGGCCTTCCACAACCCGGGCCTCAACCTCACCAACATCCTCAAGACCCTGCCGCCGGATGCTGATCTGGAGGCGCTCAAGACCCTTGTCGCACCCATTGTGGACAAGGTGAGCGGGATCAAGAGGATTGAGGGCGATCGCGTAGACTAGGCCGCCCGTTTTCTTCTTTTCTTGTCGCCGCTGGTCATGTTATGAGAACAATCTGTTAGAGCCGCGACAAGCTACCTTGTAATATAACTCTATTCCGGGTAATGATTGCAATGTTATTCCCTTTACTCGATTCCTCCCTTTGTATGTTTTTGCCCTACGCTTTTAGGGAACTTGCCGGTGCAGGCACCTTAGCCGCGAGCGCTGAGTGCGGGACGTCAGCAGCCTGCTGGCGGTGCCGCTACCGACAAGAAACCTTGTCGCAACTAGTCGCAGCTCACTTAAGTTGTTGAGCGGACTCGAAACAAAGTAAGGGCACAACTAGCTACGAGTTGGTTCCTCCGCGCACAGTTTTTCCATACAAAGTGCGGTCGTTCAAGGGAGATAACTTAAAAATTTAAAAAATCTGATTGCTCAAACTTTGGCAACTTAGCTTTTCTGTTGCTTGCTTCCCGGTAAGGCGAAACTTTCTTGAACGATGTCTGGTCCATACTATTATCTTCTCCTTTCCCCCCCGGCAAACTTGTGGGCGAGGGAACCTTCCTTTCCTTGAGAAAAAAGAAAGAGGAGAAAATAAAGATAAGGAGCCTTACGGCTCGTTATTGCTTACCGGGGAGTAGGTCCTGCACAAAGTGTCAGATCACATATGCAAAAAATAGAAAGCATGAAATTGACAAGATGTGTGGAGCATATGAGCTTTACTTATGCACGGGGTCTGCGCCCGGCTTTGTACAAAGGATTACATGCAACAGCGGCAAGACTTGTACAAAAGGTGGTTGCCAGAACAGGTTCCGGCAACCGCGCCTTACGGGTAAAACTTACGAAGATGCTCAATGTTCTAGGAATTGCTCACCGGGATGCTATCTTCGGTCTCAAGGCGGACAGCGCCAGGCCTAGTGACTCGTTTCACCCGGTAAGGGCCTTCCCACTCCGGCGTCAACTTGTTGGAATTCTTGGCGGACTGAACACGCCGAAGAACAAGGTCGCCTTCCTCGAGACTTCTGGCGTTAACTTTGCGGCTATGGTAGCGGCACAAAGCTTGCTGGTAGCGAGCAGCTCGTACAGCAGCCTGAAGACGGTCTTCCTCAAGGAGTAGCACGTCATCTTGTCGCAGCTGCTCTTGCTCAAGCTCATCATAAGCGAGCACTCGAGGTGACCCGTATACGAGTTCCATGGGGAGAACTGCCTCTGCTCCATAGACTAGAGCGAAAGGTGTCTGGCCAGTGGCTCGATTTGGCGTCGTCCTGATCGACCAAAGAACCAACGACAGCTCCTCGATCCAGTTTCTTCCGCACTTGTGCAGCCTGTCGAAAGTCCTGGTCTTGAGCCCACGCAGCACTTCAGCATTTTCCCTCTCCGCTTGACCGTGGCTTCTCGGGTGAGCAACAGAAGCGAAGCAGACCTTGTCGCCAAGATCTTGGACGTACTGCATGAAGGAGCGGCTCGTGAATTGCGTATCATTGTCGGTGATTATCCTGTTAGGGATCCTGAAGCGGCAAACAATCGACCTGAAGAACTTGACTGCTGACTGTGCTGTCACCTTCCTCACTGCTTCCACTTCCGGCCACTTTGTGAACTTGTCGATTGCAACGTACAAGTACTCAAAGCCCCCGACTGCTCGGGGAAAGGGGCCGAGGATGTCGAGCCCCCAGACCGAAAATGGCCAGGATAAAGGGATCGTCTGGAGAGCTTGAGCTGGTTGGTGTATCTGCTTGGAATGGAACTGGCACGCTTCACACTTGGTTACTTGTGCAGTTGCATCCTGGAGGGCTGTCGGCCAAAAGAAACCTTGCCGGAATGCTTTGCCGGCAAGTGCTCTTGCGCCAATGTGGTGACCACATATGCCTCCATGTATCTCTGCCAACAGCTTTTGTCCGTCTTCCTGGTGAATACACTTCAATTTCGCACCGTTGAGTCTTCTTCTGTACAGTTTGTTGTCGACAAACTGGTACATACTTGACTGCCGGGCTACTCTTTCCGCTTCTTCTTGCTCTTCAGGAAGTTCTCCTGTCTGAAGGAAACGGACAATCTGCTGTGTCCATGCTGGAGCTTGTGGCTCGACAACAAGGACTAAAGGCAAATCTGCTGCTGCGGGAACATCCGCTTCTACGGCGAGAACCTGCGGCTCTGCCGGAGCTTGACATTCCCCGGCAAGCTTGCCGGAGCAAAACTTGCCGGGAGCTTCTGCTTCAACAGAACAAACCCTAGGCCTTGTCGGAGCAGACTGCTCCTCAGCGCTCTTGGCGTTGATCTTGGGGACCTTCTTGGCGGCGGCTTCGGGAAGCTCTGCCGGAAAATAGTCACCAGAAATCAACTTCCTCTTCTTGCTCTGTCCAGTTGATGGCGTTACAGACGATTGAGTCAGCTTGAGCACAAAGATCCCTGGTTCCACAGGTAACTTAAGTGCGGCGCACTTTGATAGGCCATCGGCAATGGCGTTCTGAGCTCTTGGAACATGCTCCATCTGTAGGCCGTCAAAGTGCTCTTCTAGCTTTCTCACTTCGTCGACGTAGGCTTCCATCAACGGACTCTGATAGCTCTTGTTCACTTGGCGGACGACAAGCTGCGAGTCACCCCTGACAATGAGCTTCTTGATCCCAAGGTCTGCCGCGATCCTGAGACCGGCAAGCAAGCCTTCATACTCTGCAGTATTGTTTGTTGCTTGGTCCTTGGGAAAGTGCATCTGGACTACGTACTTGAGGTGCTCTCCGGTGGGTGCGACAAGCAGCACGCCAGTGCCGGCGCCTTGCAGTGAAAAGGCACCATCAAAGTACATCAGCCACTCTTTGCTTGCTTCCTCGATGGGGATGCTCGTTTCTGGAATTTCTTCATCTGGTGTTGGCGTCCATTCTGCTATGAATTCTGCCAATGCTCTGCTTTGGATAGTTGAGTACTCTCAAACTTGAGGCCAAAGCTTGACAGTTCCAGTGCCCACTCAACAATCCTGCCTGTCGCTTCTGGATTCTGTAGTATCCTCTTCAGCGGAAAACGAGTGACAACTGTGATCTCATGTGCTTGGAAGTAATGGCGCAGCTTTCTCGAGGCCATGAGAAGGCCGAAAAGCAATTTCGGCACGCCAGAGTACCTTGACCTAGCCCCCTGTAGAAGGGAACTGACAAAGTAAACTGGGCGCTGTACCATTCTCTTCTGTATCTCCTCGCACGTCTGCGCAGATCCATCCTTGTCGGGACCAGAGCTTGTCGGGGAAGCCCCCTACTTGTCACTGGATGCGCCTACCGTGGTTGCTGGCTCGTCATCTGCCTCCCTCTCTGCTACTAACGCATCACTAACCACTTGATTGGTTGCCTCTATATACAGCAGCAACTTCTCTTGTGGCTTAGGTGCGACAAGTGTTGGAGTGGAGGACAGGTATCTCTTCAAGTCTTGCAGCGCAGCCTCCGCTTCCGGAGTCCATTTCATTGGACCTGCCTTTTTCAATATTTTGAAAAACGGCAGGGCGCGGTCAGCAGACCTAGAGATAAACCTGCTGAGAGCAGCCACGCAATCGGCGAGTCTTTGTACATCCTTGACGCGCTTTGGTGCTTCAATCTGCTCAATGGCCTTGATCTTGTCGGGATTGGCTTCGATTCCCCGCTGAGAGACGAAGAACCCGAGAAGCTTGCCGGAGGGGACTCCAAACACACACTTCTCGGGGTTGAGCTTGAGGCTGATCTTGCGCAGATTTGCAAAGGTCTCGTCTAAATCTTGAATCAGAGTTGCCTTGTCCTTGCTCTTGACCACTATGTCATCCATGTAGGCTTCCACATTTCTGTGTATTTGTGGCTCAAGAGCGACGTGGACTACCCTTGCAAATGTGGAACCAGCATTTTTTAAACCGAAAGGCATCCGTATGAAATAGTACGTGCCACATGGAGTGATGAATGTGGTCTTCTCCTCATCCTCTTCTGCCATGAAGATCTGATGGTATCCTGAGTATGCGTCAAGAAATGAAAGCAAGTCACATCCGGCCGTGGAGTCAACAATCTGGTTAATGCGTGGCAAAGGAAATGGGTCTTTGGGACAAGCTTTGTTAAAATCGGTAAAGTCGATACAAAGTCTCCATTTCCCGTTCGCCTTGCGCACGACTACAGGATTGGCCAACCACGTAGGATGGAGCACTCCTCTGACAAGGCCTGCTGCTTCCAACTTCTTGATCTCTTCTGCGATGAATTCTTGGCGCTCCACTGCTTGCTTCCTGACCTTCTGCTTGACGGGCCGCGCATGAGGACAAACGGCAAGATGGTGCTCAATTACTTTCCTGGGTACACCGGGGATGTCAGACGGTTGCCACGCAAACACGTCGACGTTCGCCCGCAGGAAAGCAATGAGCGTGCTTTCCTATTTAGGGTCGAGAGTGGCACTGCTGGTGAAGGTATCACCAGTGCCGTCCTCCTTGGCGGACACCTTCTTGGTCTCTGGCGGAGCTGCCATTGTCTTCTTACACTTGCCGGTGGAGCTCGATGGTGCGTCCTCGACGGCAGCGCAGCACTCCGAAGAGGTGCGCTTACCAGAGTGGGCATCAGAACTCTTGTCGGACTTGGTATTCTTTTTCCCCCCGGGAGCTTAAACGACAGGTGACTTGCGATCTGTTGCGGCTGCCGCTTCCCGGTAGATCTTGTCGGCGCAGATAAGAGCATCCTTCTTGTCGCCAGGGACAGAGATGACGCTTATCGGTCCTGGCATCTTCAGCATGTTGTATGCGTAGTGGGAGGCTGCCATGAACTTAGCGAGTGCTGGACGGCCGAGTATCCCATTGTAAGGCAATGGAAAATCGGCAACGTCAAAAGTGACCCTCTCAGTCCTGAAGTTCACCTCGCTGCCAAATGTTACTGGCAACGTGACCTTCCCCTTCGGCTTGCTTCTTCCCGGGTTGATTCCTTGGAATGTGTCGGTCTCTTCAAGCTCGCTGTCAGGGATCTGGAGTTTCTGGAGTACAGCGGAGGAGATCAGGTTCAAGCCGGCCCCGCCGTCAACTAGCATCTTAGTGACCTTGAGGTTGCAGATAGTTGGTGAAACAAACATCGGCAAGCACCCGACCGCAGTTGTGCGATCAGGGTGGTCCTCAATATCAAAGATGATAGGCGTGCTGGACCATTTCAGAAGCTTGCGTGACTCGATAGGTGGTTCCGCCGCATTGACTTCCCGCACCCACTGCTTGAGTTGGCGGTGCGAAGTATGCAGAGAAGCACCGCCGTCAACGCACAAGACCTCTTTCTGGAACTCCTGCTCACTGGTCTCGACACCATCCATGTCTTCGTCGTCGTCA
Source organism: Triticum dicoccoides (assembly GCF_002162155.2). Classification (NCBI taxonomy): domain Eukaryota; kingdom Viridiplantae; phylum Streptophyta; class Magnoliopsida; order Poales; family Poaceae; genus Triticum; species Triticum dicoccoides. The sequence continues at coordinate 592,871,773 of NC_041392.1, read as the reverse complement.
TCATCTTCATCCTTGTCGCGGCCGCGGGGAGGTCTGTCTCCTTGCCGCTGCTTGGCCTTGCCGCGGCGTCCTCCCCGGCCGGCGCGCTTCTTGCCGGATTCTCCAGTGCCTCCTTGGGCCCTCTCCTTGTCGCGTCGCTCATATTCAGCCTTTTGCTGCTGGACAAGCTGCTCGACCTTCTTGCAGCTCTAGAGGTCATGGCCCTTGGTGCGGTGGATCTTGCAGTACTGCTTGTCGGTGCCGTCCTGCTTGTCGGCGACCGCCACAGTCTGGCAGTTGGTGCATGCGGCAATCTCCTTGCCGGAGCTACCAGCTTGGGCTTTCTTGGCGCCACCTTCGTTGCCGGACTGCTCAATGACTAGCACATCTTTGCCTTTCTTCTTCCTGTTGTTCTGCCGCCGGTTTTTCTTTGCCGGGGCAGCATCCTTGCTGTCAGATCCTCCTGCTCCTGTATTCTCTCCGGGGAGTTTCCTCCCTTCCTCAGCACGTGCACACTTGTCGGCCAGGGCATACAGCTCACTGACGTCTCTGATCTTGCACATCGCCATCTCCTCCCGCATCCTGCGGTTACGCACGTTCTGATGGAACGCGCTGATGACCGCGGCAGGGTGGCCATCTGGGATGTTGTGCTGTACACGGCTGAATCTCTGAATGTACTTGCGCAGGGGCTCTCCTTCCTTCTGGGCGAGCAGATGAAGGTCACTCTCTTGGCCATGAGGTTTGTGGCCGCCTGTAAAGGCGCCGACAAACTGATGGCATAGGTCTGCCCAGGAGGATATGGAGTTGTCCGGCAAGTGCATGAGCCAGGACCTGACGTTGGGCTTGAGCACCAGCGGGAAGTAGTTGGCAAGGATCTTGTCGTCCCGCCCCCGGCAGCCTGCACCGCGATGGTGTAGATGCTAAGGAACTCCGACGGATGCGACTTGCCGTCGTACTTCTCTGGTACGTCTGGCTTGAAATTCTTCATGCTGGGCCACTGGACTTGCCGCAGCTCACGAGTAAACGCAGGGCAACCTACCGCGTACGGCAAGTCGCCTGGTTCCCCTGGCGCATGCATGTCGACAGAGGGCCCAGCGCGCTGGTCCAATTGACGTCGCGCTTCTCTTCGGCGCTCGATGCGAGTACGAGCGTCTTCTTGCTGTCGTTCGTGAAGAACTTGGCACTGATCGCGACGAGCTCGTGGATCTGATGACGCAGTGGAGTCGCTGTCGAGGTGGATCCGGCGAGTCGGCGATCTTGGCCTTCGGGGCGGAGAGTGCACAGTGGTTGCACCCCCACCAGTCTTGTCGCCACCGGCTCGTGCCTGGCTGACTTGCCGCGGCTGCGACGTGCTCGGCTGCCGTTGAGTGTCGCCGTTGGCGAAGCCGATGAGACTCTGAATGGTGGCCCTCCAGTCGTCGATCTTGTCTGCCATTGGAGGGTAGTCCAGGAGCAGTTGAGCTCGCGCCAAAGCTTCTGCTGTAGTGGCGGGTGGCGGTGGCGAACGGTGCGAAGAGCGGGATATGCTCGGACTTCTAACTATGTTAGAAGGAGCAGTATCCCGTCCAGGCGACCGTGCCTCGCTCGTCCCAGCATGTTGGCGTGCATGCTGGTCTTGAGCACTCCTAGATCCACCAGCTCGATCTTGGTCCAGCAAACGCATGTTACCGTGAGTACCATGACGCTGCCGGTCCCGCGCCTCCTGAGATGGGCGCGGTGCATGTACGGACGCCGAGGTCTTGGAGTGCGCCCGGTCGTTGTGGGAGCCGGCTACGCCGCCGATGGGCAGCGCAGCCTTGTCCTTGGACCTGGCAGCACCGTGAGCTCCCTCGTCGACGCCCGTTCTTCCGCGGCGTCTGCCCCATCAACCGTTTGTTCCGGCGGTGGTGGGTTCGGCGCGGACGGAGCAGCCGCCTCCGAAGCCTTCTTCTTCGGCGGCATGTCGATGAAGATGATGAAGATCTAGCTCGTGTGAACGCCGGATCTGGTTCACACAACCTCGACGCCCCTACCTGGCGCGCCAAAGATGTCGAGGGACTAATCCACAAGCACCTATGGGACCAGCGGACCGAGTCCCTTTCGGTTCGGCGGGGGCGAGGGTCGCACGAAGAGCGGCTCGAGGCGAAGCAAACGAGCAGTTTACCCAGGTTCAGGCCGCACGGATGCGTAAAACCCTACTCCTGCTTTGCGGTTTGTATTGAGTTCTTCCTCGGGAGCGTGGAGTGCTACAGTACACCCCAATAGCCAACGAGACCGATTGTGAGTGTTCTCTTCCTCCCGCCTCCCCCCTACGTTGCGCATGGGCCTCCTTTTATATGCTCAAGGGGTCACCGACAGGTGGCATCGTAGACAAGGGTAAAAATGGAAAGGTGTTGCGATTGGTACAGCTACTTGCTACAGTGTATCGTACCTAACCCTGACGGTAGGGGACCAGGGCATTAAATGCCCGTCTGCGTCACCTAAATAGTGCAAAAGGGACCGTCAGGGACGCCACCGCTCGCCACGATGGCAATCTTGTCAGTGCCGCTTGCCACCATGCACCGCTAGCTGCATAGCCCCCCGCTACGTACGCCTGGAAGGGTCCCAGAGCGACACGTTGGTGGATGTGCTGGAGCGCGGGCACAGAGTGGTGGCTTGCCGCGGCAAGCGCCTTGCCGCGGTCGTTGTCTTGTCGCGTCCGGGAGCTTGTCGCTCACCGGGCCTTGCCGGGACGCGTGGCGCGTCGCGGCAAGTTCCTTGAGATGCCTTGGTTGGCCTTCCCGGCAAGCTCCTCTTGCCGGGGTCTTGTCTCCTCGGCTTGGATACTTTGTCCTTGAATGGCTCCAAAGGAACCACGGAGGACCTTGGCGCCCACCTGGCAAGCCTTGCCGCGGGATGCTGCGACTGCCCGTGCACAAGTTCGGGATACTAGGGTACCCCTACTCTAGTACACCGACACTAAGTGATTGACTACTTTACTAGACCGATAGGAAGTTTTATGTGGGAAAGGCCACTACTAGCATGTCATCCCTGACTTGGAATTCTATGCACTTATGATTGGAACTATTAGCAAGCATCTGCAACTACTAACGTTCATTAAGACAAAACCCAACCATAGCATTAAGATATATTGTGTAACACCCACAATGCGGCTATATCTCCCACGTGTCGGGGCACAACTTAGAGGCATAACCGCATGGTAGGTTTGTCGCAAGAGGGGTAATCTTCACACAATCCCATGTACGGAATAAGAAAGGGATAAAGAGCTGGCTTACAATTGGCACTTCACACAAATAACAAGTTAAAGATACATCATCCAGAGTACAATCAAGGTCTGACTACGGAACCAAAATAAAAGAAGACAACCCCAAATGCTAGATCCCCGATCATCCCAACTGGGCTCCACTACTGATCAACCGGAAAAGACACAACACAATGATCAAGATCTTCATCGAGCACCCGCTTGAGCTCGGTTGCGCCACCTGCACTGGTATCATCGGCACCTGCAACTGTTTGGAAGTATATGTGAGTCACGAGGACTCAGCAATCTCACACCCGCGAGATCAAGACTATTTAAGCTTATGGGTAGGAGAAGGTTGTGAGGTGGAGCTGCAGCAAGCACTAGCATATATGGTGGCTGACATACGCAAAAGAGAGAGAGAAGAGAAGCAATGCACGGTCGAGAGTCTAGAAGTGATCAAGAAGTGATCCTAATACTACTTACGCACAATCATAACCCAAGAATCGTGTTCACTTCCCGGGCTCTGCCGAGAAGAGACCATCACGGCTACACACGCGGTTGATTAATTTTGATTAAGTTAAGTGTCAAGTTCTCTACAACCGGACATTAACAAATTCCCATCTGCCACATAACCGCGGGTATGGCTTTCGAAAGTTCGAACCCTGCAGGGGTGTCCCAACTTAGCCCATCACAAGCTCTCACGGTCAATGAAGGATATTCCTTCTCCCAGGAAGACTCGATCAGACTCAGAATTTCAGTTACAAGACATTTTGACAATGATAAAACAAGACCAGCAAGACCGCCTGGATGTGCTGACAAATCCCGATAGGAGCTGCACATATCTCGTTCTCAGGGCACACCGGATAAGCTAAGTGTACAGGAACCAACATAACCCAAGTTGCCAAGGGAAGGTCCCGCACGGTGCTGTAGTTCAGACCAACACTTAGAGAAGCACTGGCCTGGGGGGGGGGTTAAAATAAGATGACCCTCGGGCTCCGAAAACCCAAGGGAAAAAGGCTTAGGTTGTTCGGCAAATGTAAAACCAAGGTTGCGCCTTGCTGGAGGAGTTTTATTCAAAGCAAACTGTCAAGGGGTTCCCATAACACCCAACCGCGTAAGGAACGCAAAATCAAGGAACATAACACCGATATGACAGAAACTAGGGCGGCAAGAGTGGAACAAAACACCAGGCATAAGGCCGAGCCTTCCACCCTTTACCAAGTATATAGATGCATTAATTAAAATAAGAGATATTGTGATATCCCAACATATCCATGTTCCAACATGGAAAAAACTTCAGCTTCACCTGCAACTAACAACGCTATAAGAGGGGCTGAGCAAAAGCGGTAACTTAGCCAGACAACGGTTTTCTAGGAAGGAGGGTTAGAGGCTTGACATGGCAATATGGGAGGCATGATATAACAAGTGGTAGGTAGCGCGACATAGCCATAGATCGAACAACTAGCAAGCAAAGATAGAAGTGATTTCGAGGGTATGGTCATCTTGCCTGAGATCCCGCAAGGTAGAAGAACAAGTTCATGAAGAAGACAAACAGGCGTAGTCGAACGGATCCTCACAACTCCGGAACGAAACCGACGCAAACGAGAGAAGCAACCCGGAAAGAAGCAAGCAACATAGTAAACCAACCATCACATAAACATGGCATGATGCGCAACCAAGTATGATGCATGTCCGTTTTAAAGAGGCATGGCATGGCAAAGTGCACAAACAAAACTACAAATTAAGTGGGGCTCAATATGCAACGAGTTGCATATTGACGAAACACAACTTTCAAGTTATTTTGTTCGATCTCGTTTATATACCCAACAATATTAAATGTTGATTAACATGGCAAGAGGTAAAGCATAAGTAATCTAACTATTTAGGCAAATTTAAATGAGGTCTGAACAACAAGCAACAAGTCCAAAAAAATCCTCATGAGCATATATTAGATTTGGTACTGTTCTGCCCTATACACAATTTTAGAGTTATTAAACATGCAAAGTAAAGCCACCACGTTAAACTAGGCATTTTTCTACCCTAATTACATATAAATTTTATTGAATTTGGAGCTACGGTTATTTAGTTATGAAATAAATCATTTTAACATGGCAATAGGCAAAATATATGCAAACATCATTTTAAACATTTTTAACATGCATGAAAGTGGCATATTATGAAACTAGATAAAATTCTAAGCATGTTTTTCTATATAACTTATTTTAAACCGATGCATTGTTTGTGAGTTAGGATATGCATGAACATTAAGGGGTTTTCTGAAAAACTGCAGTTCTCTGATTAATTAGCAAATTCATTCGTGGAAAAAAACAGGCCTCGAGACGAATTGGAGCTACAGGCCGAAACATATCGTGGGTGTTGGGGGGTTGCCTCACATAATGGGCCTTGGCCCGGTCAGTGGACTGCAGCAGGCCACCTGAGTGGAAGGACGAGGTGCGCGCTGGGCCTAGGCGAGGCCGGTCTGCGTCGGGCGCTCGTGCCAACGACGGGCGTGAGATCGGGCAGTGGGTCAACGGTTGGAGCGTTGACGAGCCAGGTGCTCATTGTCTCCCTGACGAACGAGGCGGCAAGGAGCGTCGGTGGCGGACTTGGCGCGTGACTTCGGGATAGTGCGGCGGCGTATCCGGGCATGGGGAGGAAGGCAGCAGAGGACGTAGAGTCTTGGCGGCGGCAAACGAGCGTGAAGCAGAGGAGGCAGACATGTCGTCGCGCTCTGTTGAAGCAGGGGACGAGCGAGCGATGTGGTGCTCTGGCGAAGGTACTTGGCGGGGCGGCGGTGAACCGCGTCGATCTTGCCGGGTTAAAGGCGGAGATGTAGCGGTGCAAAGGAGAGGTTCGGGACGACGACCATGGAGTTAGGCGGAGCTCCTGGTCGAGGTCGGTGGTGCGAAGCTCGGCGGCCAGGTTTCTGCTTATTGCTGCGAGAGGAAAGAGACGGGAAGGTAGATCAGCACAGGAGGGAGGGAAGAGACACGAGGGAGACAGTAGGTGAACGGTGCAGAGTCCCTGGACGAGGCGCTTGGCATGGTGGGCTTCGGGAGCTCGCCATCGAGCCTCCTACTCGATCCGGAGGTGGGAGCTTGAGGGTGATGGGAGAACAGGCGCTGCTGGTAGGTGGATCGAGAGGAGTGCCTGGTTGGTTCGGTGCCAAAATGAAGGAGGGGAAAGTGGTGGCTGCTGATTTGGAGCGAGGGAGATCCCGAGGAAGAGGGGAGTTGGTCGGGTGGCGGCGGATGGGAAGGATGGATGGGACATCTCCCCTAGAAACTAGGGCTAGACTGTTTAAATAGGTAGGGTGGCTAGACTAGGGGCTAAAAGGACCCTCCGATTTAGATCGGATGGTCGAGATAAAATGCTTAGGAGAGTTGATGCACTGTGCAAAGAGGGGTTAGGCGAATGAGGTCAAGTGTGTGGCTGGACTGAGAAGAGAGAGGAGGAATGCAACCCGACAACCGTTTCCGGAGACCGGAACGTCCGATGATAGACCGACTATATTGTCGCTATAGTTATCCGTTGGGGCATCAAACGAATTCTGAATGCGATGAAATTTGGCAGGCGGTCTACCTACACTATAATGAGACCGCACGCCAACTTTCAACCTATTCCGAGAACATTTTCTGACCACTTATAAAATACTATTTCAGACGTGCTGCAGGCACGTGCGAGTGTGTCTGGGCTCAGAACGGACAACGGAGAGAACTAGGGGAAACCGGACGGATGGAAGTTTTGAAAACATGATGATGCAATGCACATGATGACACGGCAAGATGCAACACGCAAGCAAAAGACAAGGCAACAACAGCGAATAACTGAAAGACACCTGGCGCATCGGACTCGGGGCGTCACAACACTCCACCACTATGAGAGGATCTCGTCCCGAGATCTAGGATGGCACAGGAGGGAAATGGAAGAGGAATAGAAGAGGTAAAACTAAGATGCTTCTTTGACAAATGAGTGAAACCAAAGAACCTTGCAAGGTTGAACAAATTGAAAGAAAGAATACAACGAAGATGAACGAAGTTGAAATCACTCCGTTAGAAAAGAGGAACAAGGAACATTACTAGAACCTTGTAGGTTGAAAGACATAAGAAAAGGGTTGCAATGGACAAGAAGTACATGCAAGCACTATGGTAGAACGAGATGTACAAGGAATGATAAGGATCAATTATGATAACACTCCATTTGAAAATGGAAGGTAAAGAATATGAGCTTGGCAAAATGAAAGAACTTGAATATGAGCTTGGCAAAATGAAGGTAAAGAATATAGCCACAACACACTGGTTAAAACAAGATAGAGAAGGAATAAGAATGATATAATTTGGAAAGCACTCTGACTGTAAATGGACGGAATTGAACATGATCTTGACAAAACAAGATGATGGGTCGAAGAGAGCAATATCACGATGCCTCCGGAAGAAAGAATAGAAGATAGCTCATTGGAATAAAAGAATGTAGAAGAAAATGCCCACTTCTGCCACAAATGATCTTGGAGAGCACCCTTCCAAGAAGGTCATAACGGAATTGTTGGAAAACCAACAACGAAACGAATAAGCTTGTAGTGGGCTCATGGAAACATCTCAACATTATGAGGTGACAAACGGCTTCTAAAGGAAGCCATTGATTTGAATGAGAGCACCAAGGTGATGAAAAAACTTCTTTCACCAAGAGGATAGGAGAAAACTTGGATCATTGATGAGCACCATAATAGCAATGTTCCTTAGGGAAAGCTTTCGGAGAAATGTAACCCAATATAACTCCAATGAAGAGATTGATGGGTTGCAAAGGATCTCATGAACGAATTGAAAATGATGGGTTTAAAATATGTCATTTCGGCCAACTTGTGAATCATGAAACTTGAAGGAAACTATCAGAATGACATAACACCACTTCAAAAGATAAGATAGAAAGAATTGCACTTTGGAATGCAAGATGAAGAATACTTGAAGTATAGCTTAGCGGATCATCGCTTCGAGAGAAATCTTGATGAACAATTGAAGAATGAAAGGAATCCTTGATGAACCACCATGTAGAGCCTCCATGGAGAACTCTGGTAATAAAAGGATGATAAAAAGAAAGAGAAGTTGAGAACATAAGGTAAAGTCTTGCAATGATTGAGATGAACCTTTGCGACGAGATAAAGCGGAAAACTTGGAACTCCGGAAAGAAAGATGAACAAATGAAACCAAGAGTTTTGATGAACCTCCAGAATAAGGAATTAATCACTTGGATGAAACAAGAATAAGAATTACATTATGCTTATCCCTCATCAATTAAATTGATGACAAGCAACGGATTTGGCATACTACTTATTCTCATTGAAAAGGTTAAGAGAGATATAGCGTAAACTTGAGGAAGTTCTTCAATGTACCACCAGTAGGATTTGGAAAGAGTGAAAGAATTGGTATGATAACAACGGAAGAGGAATGTTGGACGAACCACCGTAAGGATTAAAAGAACGAACGAAAAAAACAAACGCATCACCAGGAAGAATTGGAAAATGAACAAAGATGCTTGAGTGAATTTAGATACACGAGAAACAAGGAGATCATGAGCTGATTAGAGAATACTCGAATGATGCACCGATAAGATTTGGAGAACGAGAGCTAAAAGCTGAATGAATAATTCTAAAATGATGGCTCCGGAGAATCAGACTGAAAAGACTCCTGAATTGCGCCGGATGGTTGAAAAGAATTCTCACAATCAAAAATAATTATGAGAGGATGGCATCAAGCTAGAATCACGAATCTTTGGGAGGACGGATAAGATTTGGAGGAAAAACTCTTCTTCGGTCTTCAAGTGTTGAGAATGACTATGAGAAACACCACCCTGAATTGTTGAGATACTCCAGGATGAAAATTAGAAAGGTTGAACCGACGATGACAAGAATTTGACAGATCTTGGAGAAAGACATTTGACTGATGACAAATCATTCTTACATCAAACTTTGAAATGAATTTGAAAATAACTCCAGAAAATTAGAAGATTCAGGTAAGATCTTGGGAAAAGACCGGTGGGTTAGGGCCCACTCAAAAGAAACACCGTCGAAATGATTTAAAAGAGAGATTGCACCAGTTGAATAAAATGGCTTGAATGAGATAACATCCTCAAAATAACTTAAGCGAATTGAGAATGGAAGCTTGAATCTTCTGAGATATCTTCAGCACTTCGGATATGAATAGAGAGAGAAGAGCGATTAAGAAGTGCACCGGTATGAGAAAGCATTGTGAAATGAGGAAAGGGATAAGATTAACAAAGCTTGAATTAAATCCACCGGAGAAGAAAAGAACAAAGAATAATGAACTTAAAACTCCGTTAGTATCTTCCTGAGAATCACCGGATAAGAACATTGAAAGAAAAGAATGAAGAGACTTCACATGCATAAGATGGATACTTGATTAAGAAATATGAGTCCTTGAAGAAAAAGGGTGGCAGGGCGGGAAAAACAAAGTAAACTTGGGACAGATGAAACAAATAACGTTGAGAAGACTTTGAGTTGATCTTACGAATGGGAAAAATGATAGGATCATCTTGAAGAGAATCACACCGGTTGGAAAGAATTGACATGACAACCTCGATGATCAAGACAGATAGGTATTCACATAGAAATATGAGAACACCGCTTAGGAAAAGGTATGGAATCAACATTTGACATTGAAGCAACTCGAATACCACAAACCAAAACAAAACAAGGGTTGGCTTGCAGAATAAGCCGGAAACAAACATATGATAGACCCCATATCGTATCATGTGTCTGTCGGAAAGATATCCTACGAGCTACTTGAATTCCCACTTATAAACTCCCGAAACTTTCTGGTTATGCAATCAGGTGTTGGGGATACAGGGGAAGCATAATATCTCACCCAAACTAACAATCCCTACATCCAGCTGTATCCATCCTTCAACACATAACCAAGAACCCTTCGGAAATCATGTACCTCAACCTTCGAAAAGCATTCGTTATACAATTTATGGCAATACTCCCGAACTCCCGCCCCATTACTGGGTGGCGTCGAGGTTATCTCACCAACAACTGCATAAAAGAGATTTTCAATGTCGGCGAACTCAGGTATTCCAGAACTGCAACGATAAAATTGTCACGACAACACCTCGGAGCTCAACTCTCCAGGACACTGCCACAACCCCTAAATGTCAGGAGGCACCAGGAACAATGTTCTCGTCACAAGACTATCGGAACGATTCCAAGATACACGTGTGATCCTAAAAAAATCGTGAAAATTTGAGGAGAGAAGAGTCAGAACCTCTATGTCAGGAGACCTCACTAGAGAGACGAGGGGACTGAGGAGTAAAAAGAACCCTACTCTCCGATATATATAATCCTAAGACTCAAAACATTTTGTTTTAGACTCAACAACGTCAGCGATTCGATCAAGCAGGGGGGCTCCTAAGTCGGGGATGGCTCTGATTACCAACTTGTAACACCCACAATGCGGCTATATCTCCCACATGTCGGGGCACGACTTAGAGGCATAGTCGCATGGTAGGTTTGTCGCAAGAGGGGTAATCTTCACACAATCCATTGTATGGGATAAGAAAGGGATAAAGAGCTGGCTTACAATCGCCACTTCACACAAATAACAAGTTAAAGATACATCACCCAGAGTACAATCAAGGTCCGACTATGGAACCAAAATAAAAGAAGACAACCCCAAATGCTAGATCCCAGATCGTCCCAACTGGGCCCCACTACTGATCAACCGGAAAAGACACAACACAACGATTAAGATCTTCCGCAAGCTCCTGCTTGAGCTCGGTTGCGCCACCTGCACTAGTATCATCGGCACCTGCAACTATTTGGAAGTATCTGTGAGTCACGAGGACTCAGCAATCTCACACCCACGAGATCAAGACTATTTTATCTTATGGGTAGGAGAAGGTAGTGAGGTGGAGCTTCTGCAAGCACTAGCATATATGGTGGCTAACATACGCAAAAGAGAGCGAGAAGAGAAGCAACGCACGGTCGAGAGTCTAGAAGTGATCAAGAAGTGATCCTAATACTACTTACGCACAATCATAACCCAAGAACCGTGTTCACTTCCCGGACTCCGCCGAGAAGAGACCTTCACGGCTACACACGCGGTTGATTCATTTTAATTAAGTTAAGTGTCAAGTTCTCTACAACCGGACATTAACAAATTCCCATCTGCCACATAACCGCGGGCACAACTTTCGGAAGTTCAAACCCTGCAGGGGTGTCCCAACTTAGCCCATCACAAGCTCTCACGCTCAATGAAGGATATTCCTTCTCCCAGTAAGACCCGATCAGACTCAGAATCCCGATTACAAGATATTTCGACAATGGTAAAATAAGACCAGCAAGACCGCCCGAATGTGCCAACAAATCCCGATAGGAGCTGCACATATCTCGTTCTCAGGGCACACCGGATAAGCTAAGCGTACAGGAACCAACATAACCCAAGTTGCCAAGGGAAGGTCCCGCACGGTGCTGTAGTTCAGACCAACACTTAGAGAAGCACTGGCCTGGGGGGGGGGGTTAAAATAAGATGACCCTCGGGCTCCGGAAACCCAAGGGAAAAAGGCTTAGGTTGTTCGGCAAATGTAAAACCAAGGTTGCGCCTTGCTGGAGGAGTTTTATTCAAAGCAAAATGTCAATGGGTTCCCATAACACCCAACCGCGTAAGGAACGCAAAATCAAGGAACATAACACCGATATGACAGAAACTAGGGCGGCAAGAGTGGAACAAAACACCAGGCATAAGGCCGAGCCTTCCACCCTTTACCAAGTATATAGATGCATTAATTAAAATAAGAGATATTGTGATATCCCAACATATCCATGTTCCAACATGGAACAAACTTCAGCTTCACCTGCAACTAACAACGCTATAAGAGGGGCTGAGCAAAAGCGGTAACTTAGCCAAACAACAGTTTGCTAGGAAGGAGGGTTAGAGGCTTGACATGGCAATATGGGAGGCATGATATAACAAGTGGTAGGTAGCACGACATAGTGATAGATCGAACAACTAGCAAGCAAAGATAGAAGTGATTTTGAGGGTATGTTCATCTTACCTGAGATCCTGCAAGGAAGAAGAATGAGTCCGTGAAGAAGACAAACGGACGTAGTCGAACGGATCCTCACAACTCTGGAACAAAACCGAAGCTAACAAGAGAAGCAACCCCGAAAGAAGCAAGCAACATAGTAAACCAACCATCAAATAAACATGGCATGATGCACAACCATGTATGATGCATGTCCGGTTTAAAGAGGCATGGCATGGCAAAGTGCACAAACAAAACTACAAATTAAGTGGGGCTCAATATGCAACGAGTTGCATATTGACGAAACACCACATTCAATTTACTTAGTTCGATCTCGTTTATATACCCAAAAATATTAAATGTTGATTAACATGGCAATAGTTAAAGCATAAGTAAGCTAACTATTTAGGCGAATTTAAATGAGGCCAGAACAACAAGCAACAAGTCCGAAAAAATCCTCATGAGCATATAATAGATTTGGTGTTGGAGCGTTGACGAACCAGGTGCTCGTCATCTCCCTGACGAACGAGGCAGCAAGGAGCGCCGGCGGTGTACTTGGCGCGTGACTCCGAGATGGTGCGACGGCGGATCCAGGCATGGGGAGGAAGGCAGCAGAGGACGTAGGGTCTTGGCGGCGGCGAACGAGTGTGAAGCAGAGGAGGCAGACATGTTGCCGCGCTCTGTTGAAATAGGGAACGAGCGGGCGATGTGGTGCTCCGGTGAAGGTACTTGGCGGTGCGGCGGTGAACCGCATCGATCCGGCCGGGTTAGAGGCGGAGATACAGCGGGGCGAAGGAGAGGTTCGGGACGATAGCCATGTAGTCAGGCGGAGCTCCTGGTTGAAGGCGGCGCTGCGAAGCTCGGCAGCCAGGTTCCTGCTGATTGCTGCGAGAGGAGAGAGACAGAAATGTAGATCAGCACAGGAGGGAGGGAAGAGACACAAGGGATAAAGCAGGGGAACGGTGCAGAGTCCCTGGACGAGGCGCTTGGCATTGTGGGCTTTGGGAGCTCGCCATCAAGCCTCCTGCTCGATCCGGAGGTGGGAGCTTCAGGGTGATGGGAGAATAGGCGCTGCTGGTAGGTGGATCGAGAGGAGTGGCTAGTTGGCTCGGTGCCAAAATCAAGGAGGGGAAAGTGGTGGCTGCTTATTTGGAGCGAGGGAGATCCCGAGGAAGAGGGGAGTTGGTCGGGTGGCGGCGGATGGTAAGGATGGATGGGACATCTCCCCTAGAAACTAGGGTTAGGCTGTTTAAATAGGTAGGGTGGCTAGACTAAGGGCTAAAAGGACCCTCCGATTTAGATCGGATGGTTGAGATAAAATGCTTAGGAGAGTCCAACGAGAAGCTGATGATGATTTAGGGATGTTCGGGGATGATCTGGCTCCAACGGTCATGAATGCCTGAGTTGGGTCCGAGAAGTTTTCGGACACGCGCGAGGGGTCGATGCACTGTGCAAAGAGGGGTTAGGCGAACGCGGTCAAGTGTGTGGTTGGACTGAGAAGAGAGAGGAGGAATGCATCCCGACAACCGTTTCTGGAGACCGGAAATGTCCGACGATAGACCGACTATATTGTCGCTATAGTTATCCATTGGGGCATCAAATGAACTCTGAATGCGATGAAATTTGACAGGCGGTCTACCTACACTATAATGAAACCGCACGCCAACTTTCAACCCATTCCGAGAACATTTTCTGACCACTTATAAAATACTATTTCAGACGTGCCGCGGGCGCGTGCGAGTGTGTCTGGGCTCAAAACGGACAACAGAGAGAACTAGGGGAAACCGGACGGATGCAAGTTTTGAAAACATGATGATGCAATGCACATGATGACATGGAAAGATGCAACACGCAAGCAAAAGACAAGGCAACAACAGCGAATAACTGAAAGACACCGAGTGCATCAGACTCGGGGCGTCACATATTGGTCCCCCTTTAATCCCGTATGCATCAATTTCTATGCTAGGTTGAATCTTCTATCTCTCTTGCCCTCTAATACATAGTCCTATCAACATACAACTAATACTATGGTGTGATCCACGCACGCGCTCATATGATGGGCACCAAAGGACAACAACATAACCACAAGCAAATTAAACCAATCATAGCAATTCACCAATTACCGATAGGACAACGAAAATCTACTCAGACATCATAGGATGGCAACACATGATTGGATGATAATATGGAGCATAAAGCACCATGTTCAAGTAGAGGGTACATCGGGTTGCGGGAGAGTGGACCATTGTAGATAGATGGGGAAGGTGGTGAAGATGACGGAGGTGTTGGTGTAGATCGCCGTCACACAATGATGGCCCCGGCGGCGTTCTAGCGCCACCGGGAGAGAGAGGGAGAGGGGCCCCCCTTCTTCTTCTTCTTCTTCTTCTTCTTCTTCTTCCTTGACCTTCTCCCGGTTTCCCCTCTGGTCTATGGCCTCCATGGCGGCGGAGGGGCTCTCTCGCCCCTCCGATGTTGGATCTGTCTCTCTGTTTCTGCGTTCCAGATTCTGGCCTTTCACCGTTTCTTATATTCCCGGAGATCAGTAACTCCGATTGGGCTGAAATTTTAACACGGTTTGTATACGGATATTGGCTTTCTTGCAGCGAAAAAAGGGCACCAACCTCCTTACGGGGTGGCCATGAGGGTCAGGGGCGCGCCCCCTGCCTCGTGGCCCCTCAGGCATCGTGTCACGTTGCTTCTTCTTCCCAAATATCACATATATTCCAAAAAATCTCTGTAAGTTTTTATCCCGTTCGGACTCCGTTTGATATGGATTTTCTGCGAAACAAAAAACATGCAACAAACAGGAACTGGCACTGGGCACCGGATCAATATGTTAGTCCCAATATAGTATAAAAAGTTACCAAAAGTATATGAAAGTTGTATAATGTTGGCATGGAACAATCAAAAATTATAGATACGACGAAGACGTATCAGCATCCCCAAGCTTAATTCCTGCTCGTCCTTGAGTAGGTAAATGATAAAAAAAAGATAAATTTTGATGTGGAATGCTACCTAGCATAATCTTGATCATGTAATCTAATCATAGCATGAATATTAAGACACGAGTGATTCAAAGCAATAGTCTATCATTTGACATTAAGACAATAATACTTCAAGCATACTAATAAAGCAATCATGTCTTTTCAAAATAACATGGCCAAAGAAAGTTATCCCTACAAAATCATATGGTCTGGCTATGCTCCATCTTCACCACACGAAGCATTCAAATCATGCACAACCCCGATGACAAGCCAAGCAATTGTTTCATACTTTTGACGTTCTCAAACCTTTTCAACTTTCACGCAATACATGAGCGTGAGCCATGGATATAGCACTATAGGTGGAATAGAATATGATGGTGGAGGTTATGTGGAGAAGAAAAAAAGGAGAAATTCTCACATCGACGTGGCTAATCAACGGGCTATGGAGATGCCCATCAATTGATGTCAATGCGATGAGTAGGGATTGCCATGCAACGAATGCACTAAGAGCTATAAGTGTATGAAAGCTCAAACTGAAAACTAAGTGGGTGTGCATCCAACTTGCTTGCTCATGAAGACCTAGGGCATTTGAGGAAGCCCGTCGTTGGAATATACAAGCCAAGTTCTATAATGAAAATTCCCACTAGTATATGAAAGTGATATTTCAAGAGACTCTCTATATGAAGAACATGCTGCTACTCTGAAGCACAAGTGTGGTAAAAGAACAGTAACAATGTCCCTTCTCTCTTTTCTCTCATTTTTTTGTAGGCTTCTTTGGCCTCTCTCTCTTTTTTGGGGGGGCTTCTCTGGCCACTTTTATTTTGATAACCTCACATGGTACAATGCTCTAATAATGAAGATCATCACACTTTTATTTACTTACAACTCAATATTACAACTCGATACTAGAACAAAATATGACTCTATATGAATGCTTCCGGCGGTGTACCGGGATGTGCAATGATCTAGCATAGCAATGACATCAAAAAACGGACAAGCCATGAAAACATCATGCTAGCTATCTTATGATCATGCAAAGCAATATGACAATGATGCTCAAGTCATGTATATGATGATGATGGCAGTTGCATGGCAATATATCTCGGAATGCCTATGGAAATGCCATAATAGGTAGGTATGGTGGTTGTTTTGAGGAAGATATAAGGAGGCTTATGTGTGATAGAGAGTATCATATCACGGGGTTTGGATGCACCGGCGAAGTTCGCACCAACTCTCGAGGTGAGAAAGGGTAATGCACGGTACTGAAGAGGCTAGCAATGATGGAAGGGTGAGAGTGTGTATAATCTAGGGACTAAATGTTAGTCATAAAGAACTCACATACTTATTGAAAAAATCTATTAGTCATCGAAACAAAGTACTACACGCATGCTCCTAGGGGGATAGATTGGTAGGAAAAGACCATCGCTCGTCCCCGACCGCCACTCATAAGGAAGACAATCAATAAATACCTCATGCTCCAACTTCGTTATATAACGGTTCACCATACGTGCATGCTACGGGAACAACAAACTTCAACACAAGTATTTCTACAATCCACAACTACCCACTAGCATGACTCTAATGTCACCATCTTTATATCGCAAAACTATTGCAAGGAATCAAACATATCATATTCGGTGATCTACAAGTTTTATGTAGGATTTTATGACTAACCATGTGAATGACCAATTCATGTCATCTCTCTAAATAGATATAAGTGAAGCAAGAGAGTTTAATTCTTTCTACAAAAGATATGCCCACTGTCGGTGTCAAAACCGACGGATCTCGGGTAGGGGGTCCCGAACTGTGCGTCTAGGCCGGATGGTAACAGGAGGCAGGGGACACAATGTTTTACCCAGGTTCAGGCCCTCTCGATGGAGGTAAAACCCTACGTCCTGCTTGATTAATATTGATGATATGGGTAGTACAAGAGTAGATCTACCACGAGATCAGAGAGGCTAAACCCTAGAAGCTAGCCTATGGTATGACTGTATGTTGTCCTACGGACTAAAACCCTCCGGTTTATATAGACACCGGAGAGGGTTAGGGTTACACAAGGTCGGTTACAAAGGAGGAGATATCCATATCCGTATTGCCTAGCTTGCCTTCCATGCCAAGTAGAGTCCTATCCGGACACGAGACGAAGTCTTAAATCTTGTATCTTCATAGTCTAACAGTCTGGCCAAAGGATATAATCCGGCTGTCCGGAGACCCCCTAATCCAGGACTCCCTCAATAGCCCCTGAACCAGGCTTCAATGACGATGAGTCCGGCGCGCAGTATTGTCTTCGGCATTGCAAGGCGGGTTCCTCCTCCGAATACATCACAGAAGAATTTGAATAGGAGGATAGTGTCCGACCCTGCAACATAAGTTCCTCATACTTCCATAGAGAGAATAATATTTTCGCAAATCTAATTTGCTGACTTGTTTTGACAGTATGACATTATGTCATGGCCCGGTGATTATTCGAACCATTTCCTTTAACTAGCCCCGCACATAACGCGAGGCAGTTTTTCGACACGTCTTGTCAAAGCAGAGATCGTGTCCCCTTATTACGGGATTCTCATCAATACGAGCGTGGGTAACCCAACCGCACCATCGATTACAACGCTTGGGGGATAAGCGAGTTTTACCAGGCAAGTGGGGACGCTTAGTTTTGTCCGCCCATATAAAGGGATAAGGATTCACCTTTCTATCCACGCCTTCTTCCTCCTTCGCTCATCCGTTTTCGCACACTCGAGCTCTAGAGCCCAAGTCCGCACTTCCCACCTCAACCTTCTCCAACCATGTCCGGAGCGGGAGGCAGGTGGATGGTCTCCTCCGTCACGGATGGAGACATCAAGAAGCTGAGGAGAGCCAGATACCTGCCCAACGACATCGCGCACCGGCTCCTAGATGAGGGGCAGCTCATCCCCACCCCCAGGCCCCATGAAAGGGTAGTGTTCCTCACCCATTTCCTCCGCGGACTGGGATTCCCTCTCCACCCATTCGTCCGAGGGCTCATGTTCTATTATGGCCTGGATTTCCACGATCTGGCCCCGAACTTCATCCTCAACATTTCGGCGTTTATCGTTGTGTGCGAGGCCTTCCTCATCATCAAGCTCCACTTCGTCTTATGGTTGAAGACCTTCAATTTCAAGCCGAAGGTTGTGGGCGGCCTCCAAGCGGAGTGCGGAGGCGCCATGGTGGGCAAGATGCCCAACGTAACATGGCTCGAGGGCTCCTTTGTGGAAACCATAAAGGGGTGGCAATCGGGGTGGTTCTACATCACCGAGTCGCGCGACCCTGCATGGGCAGCGGGCCCCGAGTTCCGATCTGGCATCCCCACGCGGCTCACCTCCTGGAAAGAGAAGGGCATGTCCTGGGGTAGTCCGGGAGAGCTGACCGGACTCCAAACATGTATTCAGAACATGGTGAACAAGAAGCTCAAACTCGTCAATGTGGTCCAGGTCGTGCTCCACCGCCGGATCCTCCCATGCCAACAACGGGAGTTCAATTTGTGGGAGTTCGACCCGGCGCAGCACCGAACTCTGAATAGGCTCTTCGACACAACTCATGAAGATGCCTAGAGGGTGCTATTCAAAAGCGCCGAGGTCCCCCTCCCATTACTGAGGATCGCGGATTCAGCGTGAAGCGCCAAGATAGTGCGGTAAGCTGCTTTAGCTTTCACAGTATACTTATTTTTTATAGATTGACTCCATGCGAGATCTAAACTCCCGTACCTTTGACATGACTGGCAGGAGACGGACGGACAGATCGACTGTCCGGCTCCTTTGCCCGAAGGCCCAGCAGACGCTCTCCTGGCGAAGATGCTGACTCCGGCTCCTTATACGGTGCCGGAGAAGACCAAGAAGGCCAAGGGAACCCGAAAGAGTTCCCGATGCCAGGCGTCGTCGGACTCACCATACGATGACTCTGCGGCGCACTCCTCCCCGAAGACGAGGAAGAAGAAGAAGATGCTCCCCCTCCGGCTGGGGGAGATAAGAAAAGGAAGGCTGCCCCAACTGGGGGGGCGAAGGGTCCAAGAAGGGAAGGACTCTCCTTCCGGACAGTTCCACCGCCGCCGACGAAGGCGAAGACGAGTGGTTGCCCAGGGCCAAGCCCCTGGGGAGATCGTAAGTATTCAGATACCAGAGTAACTCATAGCATTCCTTTGTCACACTGCTTTCCCTAATGCCGAACATAATCATGCAGGCCGCCACGAGCCAGTATCGATGTATCATCGGACGGCTCCCTGGGCTCATCGGACATGGACAGTGATCCAGTCCCGACCGCCACCTCCCCTCATCCTGCCGACGACGCCGAGGTGCTATCTCAAGAGGGACCGGATCGAGGGGAGACAGTCCCGGAGGCGCCTCAAGGCGACCTTCCGGACTCCGGGAGCCGAGGGGACGGGGCCCTGAGAGCTCCGAGTTCGGCCCTCAGCCAAACACCACGCCGGAACCTCTAGTGGTTCCGGGCTCGGGCAGGCGGCCTCCTTTTAAGAGGGGAAAGACCCCTGTGCCGGTGACCTCTGTCCATCCAGAGGCGCTGGACAATCTGCTGGAAGCGCTTCGCAGCACTTCCATCAACGAGGAGCACCGTACTATTATGAGTGCGGTGGTCCAGAAGGTTCAGTCCGCCAAGAGAGGGTTGACTGAAGCCTGTGCCAGCCTTCTAACAGGGTTTGAGGTAAGTGCTTTAAAATGTAGTAGAAATATTACCTCATAGACAGTAGCCCCTGATGATTTGTTCGGTGTTCACAAAGAAAAGCCGAACAGAGGATCAAATAATATCGCAGGAGTCTAATATAAGTATGTCAATATGCATATGCAGGCTTCGCTACTGGCGTCCGCCGCACTGACTACGGAGGTCGCCGTACTGAAGCAGGACGTCGAGGGGTCCAGGAAAGAGCTCGGCCTTGTCAAGAGGCAGCTTGAGGAGAACAAGGGTAAGTAATATCCTATCTATAGATATGTATATATAAAAGAAGACGCGATTGCAGAATCACAGGATCATCGTATATTCGCCAGGGGCCACGACCGAGGTGGCGACCCTGAAGCAAGCGCTAACCAAGGCCGAAGATAATGCGGCCAAGGAGCGCACCGAGCGAGAGAAGCACGAGGCTCGGGTGGGCGAGGTGCAGCAAGAGCTCCAGGCTCTCATGGCGAAGCACGAGGCTTTGGAGCTTGGCTCAAAGACGCAGGAGTCTGAGCTTGCCGCGGCCCTCGAGAGCACAAAAAGTGCCAAGGCCGAAGCCCAGAGGGCCCTCTAGGAGATCGACGCAATGAAGAAGATAGCGGCGGGTAAGGCTTTCTATATGCAAAGCAAGCATGTAAAAGTAAATTACCGATTACTTACCCGAATCCGGAGCTCTCCAGGAGCATTCACATATTTGCCCCGCAGCGTGTCCGATGCCACACAATTTTACCAAGCCGAGGATGGAAGCTCAACGGAGAAGCTGTTCTGGTCTCAGTATGTTGAGGCCTAACACCCGGTGCCAATGAGTGACCAGCTGAAGCAGATGGTCGAGCTACATAAGGCGGCCGATCAGGCCATGAAGGGCTTTATAGTCCGGCTGTGGCCTGGCGACGCCCTTCCGAACAGCTTCCAAGACTAATGAATTTGAATGCAAGAGTAACAATGGTGCATGTACATGATAGCTACATTGGTTGTTTGAAGAAACATCACTGTAACTTTGGCATGCACAATTGAAAAGGTTTATTTAAATAGAAAAAATGTGATATGTGAGTGTCCAATCTTTATAGCGTTGAATCGATATTGTACCTTTGGCCACGATACGAAGTATATATTGACTTATGTTCAAGCGATGCACGTCCACGATCGCTAGATAGTGATACTTGAATGAATTGTGTAATCTCTCTCACACGCATACATATCTCATTTCCCTGTGTGCATCGGAATCACACACGCGCACTTCGTGTATTTCTCTCCCTCCGTCAGGGTTAAATTCGTCTTTCTACCCCGTCCTACAAGTCTCTAACACAGAAACACACACGCTCTTTATGTCTAACACGCCCACCCCTTTAGTTCCGCCCACCCACAGCCAGTAATGTCTCAAAGTATAATAATGTCTCTCACACATATGCTATCTACCTATCCCTTAATATAGCTAGATATGTGTCACACAAACTCCTTCTCCCTACTAGCAAGATGCCCATGCGTTGCACGGAACATCAAGATGCATTTGTATGAGAAGTTTATCTTGTGGGAGAAAAGGATGAATGAGGGAATGCCTTATTTGCAAATGCGGAGAGGGGTGTGGGTATCTTTTTGCAAAATTGCCATAGTTTGCTTCCTGTCCGTCGGATCTAAATCGGATGGCCTATATTGCAGGATGGTAGGAACACCATCATCACCAACTCAGTTTTTTATAAGAGTAGAGATATGTGAGTGTCACTGCCCCCCCCCCCACACCCACACTTCCCAACACCGAAGGAGTAGGGTGACACCTCGATCTTGATACTAATCTATCGACTGGCTTCTCTCTCAAACATACACACCCACACAATACCCGACACCGAAGGAGTAGGGTGGCACATCGATCTTGATAATAATCTATCTACTCCTCTTTCAAACACACACACACACACACACACACTCTAGTTGTGCCTCC
>NC_041392.1:592834362-592849523 GCF_002162155.2 Triticum dicoccoides | reverse complement strand
GGTGACAACTTGATCTGATCATAATCTGTCAATTGGTTTCTCTCTCAAACATTGTGTCTTGGTGCCTCGCTCAGTAGCCCCCTCGATATGTAGACTTCTCGCGCGCGCATAGCTGTAGTGACGATGACGCTGAACCCAGTGTGCCTTTCTTTTACCGGCCTCATGTGATAGTTTTCACCCTGTTTTCTGTTAATTAACAAGGCAACCTTTTCTTTGTTACTACTAGTGAATCTGAAATCATTCGGGGCAGACATAAAATATATCACTTCAACCCAATTATCACAGTAACTATTTTAAAAGAAATTAGCTAGCTGCCCATGCGTTGCACGGAACATCAAGATGCATTTGTATGAGTAGTTTATCTTGTGAGAGAAAAGGTTGAACGAGGGAAGGCCTTATTTGCGAACGTGGAGAGACGAGTGGGTATATTTTTGCAAAATTGCCATAGTTTCTTTCCTATCCGTTAGATATAAATCCGACGGCATATATGGCAGGATGGCACGCACACCATCATCACCAACTATGTTTTCTACTCCCTCCATCCGAAAATAATTGTCATCAAAATGGATAAAAGGAGATGTATCTAAAACTAAAATACGTCTAGATACATTTCCTTTTATCCATTTTGATGACAAGTATTTCCGGATAGAGGGAGTATTTGTCTTTTTGGAGATTTCAACAAGTGACTATGACCGGACCTTACCAACATACTCAAAAAAGTAGTCCATAATTTTGATGTTGCCCTCTTTTCTTGGCCGTGCAGTGCCATCTGGATACCTCATAAATAAATCAAGGACAAATCTGACCCCTTCCTGAAAAGACATACGGAGCAAAATGAGTGAATCTACACTCTAAAATATGTCTACATACACATCCGTATGTGGTAGTCCATTTGAAATCTGAAAAAGACAAATATTTAGGAACGAATGGAGTATATATAAGAGTAGACATGGAGATATATCTCCAGCATGGTCTACAACAAAAATGTGTTGGGCTGGTTAGCGCCGGATGCTCGCAACGCGGTGACATGAGTTCGAATTCTGTCTTTTAACTTTATATTTTTATATTATATATTACTCTACTTATTTAATATATACTTCTTTCGCTACTATACTGACAGTGGAACCCAGAGAGTACTTAGAATACAAGATTAAGGATGGACTTGTTTCTTTTTAACTTTCTATACGAAGTTGTAGCCACCCTGCAAGTCACGTGTACACTGTACATGCAATTAACTTTTTATAGAGGGACAATCATACAGGCAATTAACTCAAATGGATTGGATGTCACTCTATTATTTCCAGCATAAAGAGCATCTCCAATGGCAGCCGGCAAATTTCCTCCCGCTTCCTTAAGCGGAGGACGACATCAAACGCTAGCGGCATACATTTTTACAACTCTAACCAACCAGATGAAATTCGTGCAAACATGGACTGATTTTATATAAGCATGAAGGATTTTGTATAAAAAAGCCATATCTTCATATAAATATGATGGGTTTCATTACATTTACATGAACTAAGAGGTGCCAATTCGGCTCTCTTGTATAATTAATACTCACTCCGTCCGGAAATACTTGTCCTAGAAATGGATTTATCTAGACTTATTTTAGTTCTAAATGGCCGGCCGAGGATCCCTTTGTCTTCCTCATGTCCGTCAGACACTTGCGGGGTCGATGAAGGTCCTCGGAAGAGACAAAGCAGCAAAGAAACCACCTGAATCCGCGGTCATCGCCTCAGTGGTGGCCTTCATGGGTCCCAAGTGGCGGCGGCCTCCCATGTTCTACTTCTCCTCCATGATGGTGGCAGACACGGAGAAGCTGGCCACCCACTCGTCGCTCTCCACGCACCCGGCTTCTGTCTCTGCCTACATGGAGCTGCCGCGGGCATGGGAGGCGCGGCCACCGCAGACACTGGTGGCGCGGTATGATGCGGCAGCGAGGGCGCCCGTACCGGCATGCTCGCCGCCGTGCCGGCGTGGAGCAACTCGCCACTCCTCATCAAGCTGAACTGGAGCAACGAGTTGCTGAACCACGCACCTGCTTGCGGCAGCAACTGGCTCCGTCGGGCTAAGCGAGGTTGGTGAAGCACCGAGCAGCCTCGCCCGTATCCGGAGGGCTCAGCGGGCCACCCAGCTGGGTATTATGCCGGAGAACGGCTCATCGGAAGCCATCGAAAGAGTGGAGAAAATGGTGAAGGAGGAGATGGGGGAGCGGCGGAGTGGTGCGATTCTTGCCAGCTGTCTGTCTGCCATCGTGTAAATAGAGGGCGGACAGTAGGAGCTTGGCCGGCGTCTGGCCTCGTTTAAACTGAGGGCGAACAGGAGGAGCTCGGCCGGTGTTGCGTTTAATTCCGGCCCGCTCATGAACGGACGTCTGGCCGGAGTAGGATTCTCGGTTTGCATGCGGGTGTAACGAAGGGGTTTAATGGAGGCGTCGGGCGCGCAGTGGGCGGCGCAGTACTATTCGATTTGACAGCAGTAATGAGACGTCAAATCACAAAGGCCCTCGCCTCTCGTGAAACCGACCGAGCTAGACTGCCCCACCCTCTAGCCTTTTAAAAATGTATATACTCCACTTTTGTATAGTAGTACAGTATCGATGGATTGCGCCATGGAGCAAAACTTGAAATTAAAAAAAGGTGGTACATATAGAGAGCGCTCGTCGCCAAATTATGCATATAGTACTATTAAAAAGGCGCCGGGCATGCAGCGGGTGGCACAGTTCCCGATACAACTTTAATGCAGACAGGGGAGTGAATAGTTGTTCCCGATATGTTGAACGGCCAATGCATCCTCCTTCAATTAATGCATGAGGGAAGTAATGGGAGGAGGTCCGGGAAAAGAGGCTGCACAATGTGAATGCAACACAGTTTGCCCTCATTGCCCTCATATAAAGGCGCCCCTCCATTCCAATGCATCTACCACATCATACGCACCTAAGCATTTTCCTGGGCACCTACACTAAGCACAAAAGAGCTCACTCCAGGCCCATGTCGGCGATGCGCGTGAGCAGCCAGCGGCTGCGCCAGATGGTCCACGACACCGGCCTGCGGCATGGCGCCGAGGATCGTCTCCAGACGGTGTTGGAGACCGGCTGGTGGATGGCCGCTGTCGAGGCCAACTATGACTCTCAGTTGGACCAGATGATCGTTGCCACCAGCAACAAGTTCATCGTCCTCAAGAAGCTCGCGGACGACATGGTCGTACTCCTCCAGCCCGCGTGCCCGGGCTCCTCATTGCCTGCCACCCTAATCGGCCTCCATGGCCGAAACCTCTTTCAAGCACTGGTGGCCCCGCGACTGCCCGCCAACGCCGCGAAGAATGTCCACCTGGAGGTCGCGCTCACCGCGAGGCACCTCGCCCTGCAAGAATTCATCGACCTACACATCCACGTGTACGAGAAAATCGTGTACATAGGTATCTACAAGGCCAGCGAGGACGCTACGACGTTGGCCTTCCTCAACCGGCTGGAAGCCTTGGATGCCTTTGCTGAGAAGCACCTCGACCTCGCCACAAAAGCCGCCGGTCGGTGGCACGGCACACTAAGTTAAGGAGGAGGAGGTCGTACGTTCGTGGATCCATCTTTCTTCTTGCCTTTTGTAACCACCACTGCGATCGCATCATCGTGGCCTTAATTCTTATTGTGCTGTTGCATTCTCGTTCCAGTCAATACCGACATGTGCGATCCCTTTGCTTAATTATATGCATCACTGTAACTAGTACTCCATCCGTCAATTTATAAGTTGTGCTTACCTTTTCCATCAACTTCGTGCAACACGCGGGCATCTTGCTAGAAACACTAGAATATGTATATATAATCCGTATGTGATAGTCCATTTGAAATCTCAAAAAAGACAAATATTTAGGTACAGAGGGAGTAATATATTAGGAGTATATCAAAACAATAGTGATTTCTTTCAAGTTTGTGAACAAATACTACTATTGTACTACTTTGGATCCGTCGCGATGCACAGGCACATTGCTGGTAAAAGGAAAAGGCCTGCCACGTTCGCGTCGCACCCCCCCACGCCCAGGAATTGGGAGTACAACACGGCCCGTCCGGCACGACACATAGCTTAGGGAAGGCGTGTTGCCTAGCATTTTCACTTTCATGTGGGACTGCCGTTGAGCAAACCGACACCCCGCCCACTGCCGGGTTGGAAAATAGAAACGAGGGCAAGATCTAGTTGTAGCACGGAAGCAAAGAAATTTGGTGTCAGGCGGGGCTTGTTGATAGAGTAGGAGCATTCCGTACTAGTACTACTCCTACTAGTACCAAGTTTGTACTCCTAATACTATATTACTAGTACTACCACTATACAACTAGTAGGTACGTGCACGGCACAACATCGTAGGAACAAAAAACGGGAAGATCTTGTTTTGGGTGATTTATCTTTTTTACAATCAACGTAGTATGAATAATATGATGTGGGGGCACCCATGAAGCTTATGTGTCTTGGTTGCATGGCTACGGAAGGTTAGAGAAAATAAATAGATAATGTGTTTAGAGTGCACTCCACTAAATAGATATACTTTGGATCCATTGCAACGGACCGGCACATCTATATCTATACCCCCTATATAGTGTGTGAAAAACTTTGAAAGTTGGTCGTTGGATGAAGCCAATCCGACGGTACAAAGAAGGCAAATCTGAGAACTACTAGTCGTTGGATATCATCCACCAGATTCTGCCACATGTATAATCTTGAAGACTCCATGGTTGAACTTAATTCATGACTAACTTTGCCACAACTAAGCCTAGGCAAAGTTATTAGTTCTTCAAAATGAGAGCCACAAGTTGGCAAGCCTAAGGGAATCTTGCCACATTTTTTGTGTGTATGTCATGTGGGGCCTTAGTGTGGCTTGCCTAAGGTGTGGCTTGAACCAAACACTCACCTAAGTTAATCAAACTTGCCTAACTTTACGTTCCACCAGATTTTGCCACATGTTAGAATCCAGAAAGCTCCACATGTAGAAGCATAATGCACAAACCACCAGAATCTCATGCGTGCAATGCACGTGTACCTTACTAGTACTAGTTGGTAGTAGTAAGAAACAAATTCCAGTTTTGGCACGAGCTCGTACTGCGGGAGCACCACAAGGCCTGCCGCAGGAGTTACATTTCCCTCTCGGGGCCCACGAGACCGAACTTCAGTGGCTTAGTGCCCGGCCTATGAGTCAATGACATGCGGATCTTAAATGCGGCTGGCCCACATGTCATTCTCATGGTGGTGGCGTGGTTTGCGACTCACTCGTTCGAGATGAACCGGCCGGTGATGGCGTGGCCGTGGTGAGGGTGCCACAGCTGGGCGTCGGGGCGTTACGAGGCGTAGATGGCCACACCGGCGGGTACTACATGTAGTACATAAGTACTCCAGCTGAGGATTGATGCCCGGGACGAAATGTGTCACAGCCGCTGGATGAAAATTCGATGGTGCGGGAGTACGAATCAGAGCACAGTAGCGGAGCAGGCAAACTGCATCCAATTGGGTGTGTCTGTGGTAGAAAGTTGATGGTCACTGCAGTTCAAATGGCGCGCATGTCATGAGGAGCGGTGGGGCCGAGAGGGATGAGGGGCACGTCGGGGGGATGAGGATCCCCTGACGCGAACAATCCTCCATTTTGTCACTGACATGTGGGAACCATAAGCGTGGGTCCCACCTGTCAGTGAAGGAAAGGCAGGGCAAGGCAGTGATAGCCACGTCAGAGGATCCATGTCCACGTCAGCGGACGTCGTGCCGTGGGTTGGAGCCGCGTCGTGGGAATCGTGTGTGGGTGTGGCAGTGGTAGAAACAAGAAACGTGATGATCGCCGTGGTTCAACTTCCATGGACAAGTTGTCATGTCTGCTGACACATGTGTATCAAAATTAGAGTGTTTATATTTCAAGCACACATGAACAAGTATTATTCTACTACTTTGGATCCATTGCAATGCACGGGCTAGCACATTGGTAGTAGTAGTGTCCATCTCTATCTCTAGAGGCCTTCCCTCGTTCATCCTTTTCTCTCACAAGATAAACTACTCATACAAATGCATCTTGATGTTCCGTGGAATGCACGAGGATGTTTCCTTGGGGGGCTCTCCAGCGCGGCGTGGCCGTGGTTGCAAGTTGATGCCCCTTGAGATGCCGACATTGAGGGGCACTCGGATTTCCTCCGATGAGCAGGTAAGATGAGTTTGATCACGTAGTAAATGCATTCTAAAGGCTACTTCCGTGTCCATTTCCTAATTCTCCCCCTGCACACTGTTTCACAGGTTAGGCTCGGTGCGAGTGGAGATTGGCTTGCATATGTACGGGAGGGTACCAACATCAATTTGCACAACATTACAACGGTGACACCATTCCCGTAGAACCTTTGTCCAACATCGGGATCATCCATGCAATGGGCCACCGCATGAATTGGTACGATGGAACCACGGTGAGATTGAATAAGATAGCACGAACCTTGCACATGGCGGTCAAAGGCGGACCATGCTGTCTGCGGCCGATTTGTTGTCGTACGAGTAGGAAGACGTTGTGCTCCTTTCTAACTGCATCTTCGCGGTGACATACCAGGGGACTTATTTTGTATGGGACACATCCTATGATGTACTCCCTCTCTCCCAGTTTATTTGTTTTGAATCTTTTCATTTTGTAAGTTTCAAATTCAATAGAGCTCCCCATCAAATGTTGAGATTACAATGTCCATTAAATCATTGCATGCATGTATAGTAAAGAAACAAATCTCGAGTTTGGCACGAGTTCGTGCTGCGGGAGCACCACAAGCCCTGGTGCAGGAGTTACATTTTCCTCTTAGGGCCGTCGGGACTGAGCTTCAGCACCTTACTACACCTACATTTGAGTCAATAACATGTGGACCCGATAGGTGACTGGTCCACATGTAATGCTCCCGTAGGCAGAGGGGCAATGGGGCCAAGAGGGGTGAGCTGTTGGTCGGGGGACGTGTGGTTTCATGGGTTCGAGTGGCATCGTGGGAATCGTGGGTGGCTGTGGTAGAAACTTGATGCTCGCCGCATTTTAGGTGGCCCACATGTCATGCACACAAAGGCAGATAGGCGGTGCGGCCGAGAGGGGTGAGGCGCACGTCGGGGGGCGTGGTGCCGTGGGTTGGAGAGGCGTCGTGGGAATCGCGAGATGAAACGTGATGGTCGCCGTAGTTGAACTTCCATGGACAAGCTGTCATGTCTACGGACACATGCACTGCATACCGATCACTGGAAGGAGTAGCAGAGAAAGCTATATATGCGGATAAATATTTCCTTATAGTCAAGCGTACCCACACTACTACTCTGTTCCAAAGACATGCACACCATCGAAATAGTCCATCTATATCAATATACACCGAGAGGGAATAATTTTTTTTACAAGAGAGGAAATAGTTCATCCATCCATAATGCCCTCCTGCTGGTGCAGCCTTTTCTTCTTCTTCTTCTTCTTCTTCTTCTTCTTCTTGTTCTCATTCTCTGTGGGAGACGGCTTCACAACAAGCTCTTTGGACCTTGCAGCTATCTCGAAACTCACACGGGCATCGAGGGCAGTATATTTTATCCGCTCGTACGTCAAGGGATAATTCTCCCATCCATACGACCTTAATGCCACCGTCTCGTCACCCTTCTGAAGATTTGTACCAAGCACGAAATTTGCTACGTCGAATAGGGATGGTGTCTGTTTATCACAATCTTCTATAGGAATTTTGATTCTAGTTTGTAGGTCAGCGATGCTTTTCAAATCAAGGTTGTACGGCTCCAGCTTCTGTTTGTCCCCTTCAATGGCTGCCCCACAGAAGTATACGTCCTCCCGAGACAAGAAATCATGAAGCTCACCTGGTATGGAGGGCGAGTGTATGATGTGGTACACCAAAACATCATCTTCGAGGCACAGCTGAAGGACAGCGGCATGCTGGATCCTCCCAGGGGCACGCTCTGTGTACTCTGCGTCGAGACCGATGACCCTCGTCTCTACCTTTTCGAGGGAGTTGGATACATTGTTGATCCACTGCCAAAAAACCCTTGTGTGGACAGTGACGGTGGCAACTATGCACGTCGAGCCTTCGACGAGGACATGTTGGACGCTAAAAACTTGCATCTCGATCTCTTTTTCCATTTGGAACCGCTGGAACGGAGGGCTATGGTTTGGAGAATTAGGATTAGATGGCTAGTCTAACTGAAGTAGTAGATGATTATTTAAAGAGGTTTAAACAATGTGAACATAGTGGGGTTTGGATGCAAATGAAGACGAAGGGGAGGTGAAGAAGCCAAGGAGAATCGGTTACCGATGGAGAAGTAAATGGGAGAAGTAGCATGCAGGCAGTTGATTAGACGGCTAGGTAGACTAAACGAAAAGGCTATGCTGATAGACTGATTAGTCGTACATGTTCATGTACGTGCCCATCCTTCCTAATAGGTGGGACCTATGCAAACAAATAAAAAATGTGTCGTAGTTTTTTTTTTTGAGCGCGTGAGTGGGAGACACAACATTCACTGGTTAAGGAATACTCCCTCCATTTAGGTGAGTATAAGTCACCTTATAAAAATCAGGTTTTCCCAAAACCTTTAGGCATGGAGCATTAACTTCTTGCTCGATCCCCTCCCAGCCTTGTTAGCCAGCGTTCTCTTCCTCTGCTGCCGCGTTCTACCTTTCCATTTTTCCTCTTCTCAAGTACGGAATGATCTGCATGTCGTCCTTGATGCTCTAGAACGACCATTGCATGCATCGCGGCAGGGCGTCGATTGGGCATGCATGAGAATTTGGTTCTTCTCGCAATATGGATGATACCTGAACGATGAAGTGAACAGGCATGCTAGAACGGGAGACCTATTTCCGCTATACTCCCTCTATTTCTTTTTAGTCTGCATATAAGGTTTGGTCAAAGTCAAGCTTTGTAAAGTTTAACTAACTTTATATTAAAAAATATGAACATTCACAATATGATATCAACATTATCAGATGCACCCTGAAGTGTATTTTCATACTATATAGTTTTAGTATTGTAGATGTTTTATTTTTTGATATAAATTTTAGTATTGTAGATGTAAAAAGAAACAGAGGGAGTACAATATACTGGAGTACTCATGTTCCTACTACTACTAGTAGTAGTAGTACAACTGTGGTACACTTGATGGTCAAAATACTATTCATCTGGTCCTCACAGTGAAGTGACAACACCCTGCGCCTGACACTAGTCCAGGCGGCGTGTTCGGGTTACCAAAGTCAGCCTCACCCTGTGCACTGTGCAGTCCGTCACCGCCGCTGTATAGCACATTGGCGCCTCGCCTCGTCTCCCTCTTCGCTCCCATAGCACCACTCCATCTCCATCTCCTTCTCCGTCTCCGTCTCCGTCTCCATCTCACTGTGCCCCCGTGTACCGTCGCCTCACTCGCCTCCCCCAGTACCACTATTCCCTCGCTAGCCGCTTCAGCACCGACATCCTTCTCCCCCGTAAATCAAGCCCCCTTCCAAACTCCACCATGGCGGAACGCGAACCGTGCAACATCCATATGAGCCACGATTGGAGCAATCTCCCCAGTGACATCATCGACCTCTGTTGTTCGTGTATGTATATGTTGAGCGCCCTGCGGCTGGCCGCATGCTCGAGGGACATGCACACGCCCATCGTCAAAGCGAGGCCTAAGATTTTCAAGACACCCTGCTTGCTGCTATCTGGTCTTGCGAGATTGGATCACCATGATACGGAGGCGTGCATGATGCCCCTCGACTTCAGTCCGATCTCCATTAGCCGGAACTTCTTTGTAGGTATGTAGTGGGTCGTCGTACATCATTTCCCTCGACATCGATCAGATCACCATCGCCCGAAACTTCTTGGCAGGTATGTACTGGGTCGGCATGAACTCCCACTGGATGGCTGCCTTCAGAGAAGACGGTAAAAAGTTGGTGCTCGTGAACTTCCATACCACCCATGAGATTATCCTTCCTCCATTGGATTATATAGAGTATTACCATCATGGTCCAAGTCATCTAGATTACTACGTCAGTTGGACGGACCTTGTTTTGCAGAAGATTGTAATCTGCCAAGTGCCCACACGACATGCGAATTATGCAGACTTCAAGCTAATTGCCTTGTTCGACGGTGGACTCGCCTATCTTTACGCCGGTGCCTTCTTTAGCTGGAGACAACTCGGCTCGCAGTGGATCATCGTCAAAGCTGATACACACTTCTGTGATGCTATTGAACACAATGGCATCATATCGACAAAGTAGATGGCACCACGTATTGCTGGGATGGCGCGTGTAAGTTGTTTCCGTCTCATGTTAATGATGACGCCATGACACTATTTGAACTTTTTGTGATGATTGGCATATCCCTATGGGAGAATAATTTGAGTAGAACTATGGCAATGTATTAGAGACGCCGTAAATCAGCTATATTTGGAATGAGTTAATTCATGCGATTGTGACCATGTCATTACAGCCAATTTGTACCCTGAATAATCAAACGGTTAGGAATATATGGATATTATCCTTATTTTACAATAATCTATATACTACTACTAAATATGAGTGTGTATCAATGGCCATGTTAGTTTCCTCATTTTCATGATGTAGAAACATGCACCACACTGTTGGTTTCATCTAACCATACATTAGGGAAGTAAATGTGCATATGGAGAACTCTATATTTGGAAGTAGTGAAATCCTGCAATGCTTACCATGTGTACATACCTATATTCGCCCTTTAGCAATCAATGGCTAGAATAATATCCTCACAAAATTTTTGCCCACAGAACACGAGTATATAGCAATGCATGGTCTGTTAGTTACCTTGAAGAATTTGTTTGTGAGGACAGAACATGATTACATAACATGCATGACATGGTAGTTTCCTGTGAAGAATCGATTGCGGGATAACATGAGTATAACCATACATGTCACTTCTATATTTTCGAACCTAGTATACATTTCCCTGTATTTTCCTCCCAGTTCCAACAGGGACATATCAATACTGTTTCTTGCATTATCCTACTCATACTCTGAACAATGCTGATCTTACATTAACAATGCATGTCCTTTTTGATATGATGCAGTGTCCCTACAGTTACTGCCCTTTGTAATCACACCACCTTTGCCAAAAACAGGGAAGCACAACTGGTTCCTCGCTCGATCAGACGACGGCAAAAGACTGATGATCATTCGGACACATGAGCCGGAAAAGTTATATTGCAAAAACCCCACTATATACAAGGACTGTGTAATACGTGAGTATCCGGACAGTGGCTGTTACGTCTATGAGCAGGATACCAGCTTGTTGGGGCCTTTCGGATTTTTTAGTTGGAGGCGGGTAAACAGCCTTGGTTCACACTCTCTGTTTCTCGGACTCAATTATTCGATTAACCAGGAGATCACCGTTGGCAAGAACCTTGATGGCAGAGAGGCTCTATTTGCTATGGAAAATTGTGTCTACACGGCGAGCCCTAGGAGTTCAGGATCAAACTCCCCTAATTGTTAACGATACAGCCTGCAGCCAAAAGAAGGTGAGAATGACAAAGGCATCCGGATTAACTTTGATCCTTAGATGTCTCAATTACGACAGGTAGTGATGTGGTTCAAGCCTTCAGGTTGATAGGTAATTGGGCTGTTGCATCGAAAGGGTGGAGTACTGGTGTCTCCGAATCAATGGTCGCTAAAGCGGGGCTGCAAATTATGATGGTGTTGGATCATCTCTTTGAATGACTTTGTTGTCTTTGTTGCTGGTTCTGGATGGGTAGTTCTTTCTTTTATTATGCATATTCCTTGTCATTTAGTCATCCTCGTCTATGTCACTCTTACTATGTAATAGTTGATTCTGTTTAGAATGTCATTCTCGTCTGGATCACGAGAGTCTGAGCGCTGCAGATGGGTGCGTTTTGATGCTGTAGCAAGAGTTCTTATGAACTATCATGTCTTGCTGTTTATGTCAGTAGTAGTCACTAGTCAGTGTTTGAATGTTGTATATATTGTTGTTTCAAACTGTTTATTGTCTCGAACTACTCGTGGGCTAAATGAGGGCATCACCCTTCTCAAGTGTTCAGAGTATATCTCCTTTTTTCAAGTTATATAATTTGAGCTCAGTGTCTTTTCGACGATGTACACTTGTTTGGGCTAGTGAGGTGTCGTTGAATATGGGCCGAGTAGTAATGCAATGCCAAACAGGTCAATTATGACTCTCAGGCCGGGCTCTCAAAAGATCCTGGAAAAAAAGGTCGGTCTCTCCAAAAAAGAAATAATAAGGACTCTTAGGCCGACATGTGGGCGCCACCGGTGTTTTCGTGCGCTTGCGCGCCGAGAACATATTGGCGCGTGCCTGAAATTCATGCTACCTTTCCATCCCCAGTCTCCCGCCCCTCCCCCACCTCTAGAATCTCGATTCCTACTCCAGTTCCCCCAAATCCCCCTCCTGTACTCCTTGTACTCAAGCGCACTATCATGTCGCCGGTCAACGCGGATCTCCGAGCCAGAGATCCTAAAGTCCGTCCTGCCTTCGGTCACTGTGTGTTGTCGCTTAAAAGTGGCATGGCGGCGCTTAACGACCAGTTTGCCGGCAAAGTGCTAATGGTAACCATCAACAGCGACCGGCCTCCCGTCTCGCCGGACAACCTTGTCAAAGCTCTTGGCATTGCGCACGACATCCAAATAAGTGACTTGCTCGTCGAAGTCTGTCCGCCACCGGCTGATTTCTTCGTCAGGTTCCGGACAACTTTCAACTGCAGTCGTGTGTTGGAATCTTCCTGGCGTTTGTTCTGCGATGGCACGCTGGTGAGCTTTGATCGGTGGCACCCAGGATGGGGCTCGGTGCCCTCTAAGCTTGAGTTTTTAACAAAGCTTACCTTCCACGACATGCCTCGACGTGCTTGGAACAGCGAGTCCATGAACGAGCTTATCAACAACCTTGGAGGTGCCCTCATAAGTATGTTTGTTCCTCCAGACAGCTGGGCTCTGACGGTTATGGCATGGATGAAGAAGCCGTCCACCATACCGAAGGTGATTGGTGTTGAGATACCGGTGCAGGAACCGGGGTTGTACTATTCGTCGCCATCAAGGCCGCCGCGGACCACGTTAGGGATGTACCTGTATCGAGTGTTCATTCATGTCAAAGAAGTGGTCAATCCACCAATCGAAGTCCTGCCGCCGCCGCTGGTGCCAGGGTCCGTCGACGACGTCCATTACAGGAGTCAATGTCAGACTTTCTCCGTGTTGCTCGGAATGATGGATGGCACAAGGCCTACTCCATCGCACGTCGGAGGCCACTGCTTCTTTGGGAGAAGAGGCAGGGCTGGCTGCCTGGATGTGCTCTAATTTGAGGTAACAACTGAATCTTGTCAGATACTAGTTAAATCCGAGCTATGGGTGTGAAGCACTGATATGCCAGTACATTTGATTGTGACATGTTCTAATTTTGTACCTGAACTTTTTTTAGAAAGGGTTGTACATCAACTTAATGTGCCAATAGAACTTATTGTGTTGTCTGTCTATTTTCTTTGCACAACATTCAAGATATTTCCCCGTCATTGATAAAGAGGATGAACTGTTATGTACGACTTCGTTGGTTTCAACATAGCCCTTCCCGTAGTGATCCACTGCTTCCATCCTGATTGTGCCGCCTGCGTGAAATTTGTGTATGCAAGTTCGGTGTGCTATGATGTTCTATATGATTGTGTCAACTATATAAGTTTTTACTGAGCATCAGCAATGCATATGGCTGAAAGATGTATTTACGAGCATCGACAGGTGGGTCTCTCTCTCTCACACACACACACATGCACACGCACAAGTGGGACCCGTTGAATTATTTATTTGCTCGTGACAGCTTTTAATTAGGTTCCACTGTAATCTAACTTTTTTCTTAAGTTATTAATTTAGCTCAGTGACTTCAAAAAGTTGTACAGAAGCCTTGTTTGGGCCTTTTCGGTGTCGCTGAATGTGGGTTGAGTAACCATGTTAGGTTGTACTGTACTACACATGCCATTTTTTCAACATCAGCAATGCAACTGGGCCGACAGTTGTACACAATATCCGGGTCAACTTGTTATTCTCTGCCCTGCTGGGCTGCAAACTTTCCTAGGAGGTATGCATTAGGCTTAACAAGAAAATAGACTTTAAGAAATAATAAATGGGATGTAATTATAATAACTGGACAGTTACTATGCACCAAACACGTAATTAGTTTGAAAAATATATTATTTTTGGAATTTGAAAATTTTAATTTCATTACTTGTTGCGCGCGCAATATTTCGTTGGATTTTAACGTAATACAACTTTATTTTGAAATTATATTTAACCTGACTAGAAATTTTGGATAAAAATATTTCGGATCGCATCAAAATGTGGGAATTTTTTTTTGAATTCTGTTTTGAGCGGTTGTTTGAAATTATTAATCGTTGTCCTAGCTAGAAGTTGGGCTATACTTTTAACAAACTGTAATGGGCTGTAGTAAATTCCATTAGAATTAAAAAAATGGGTTGTACATTCTTACAAATCGCAAATGGGTTATATGTTCTCTGCCAAATCCGAGCTGTGGGCCTACTAAGTTGACGCGTACCAAGGGCTTTGTCAACTTAGCCAATATAAATGATTCTAGCTGCATTGATCGTACGATGTCCATCCAACGGCCGTAGTGCTTCTTCAACCTCTGGTCTTCTTGCTCCAGCCGCCCAAAGCAGCGCCGGTCGTGTCGCGTGCTCCGGCCTCCCGTGACTGGCTGTGATGCCACGGAGGCCTCACCGCCCCGTACTACTCCCACCGCTGGCCAGGCCATCCCTCTACTCACCCACACCCCCTGTTATTTTGCGGCGACGGCAGCGTCACACCGCAGCTGAACCAGTGAACCCTCGTACTCCTCTCTGCGCGGGCTTCCACTGCTGCGTCTTCCCCGGCTCCGCGCCATCCCCTTCCTAGGCCTCGCCGTTGTCCAAACCACTGTCATGGTGCTCTCGGCGCGGTGTGGTCAACATGGTCAACGACTAGCTTCCATCGGAAGAGTACTGTACGTGGAGAGGCTGACAGCTGGGTCTAGGCGGCCGCAAGGAAGTGCCTCCTTATTACGCGCAAAATAATTATTCCTCCACCTGACAGCAGGGACCCACCGGATGGGCCACCTTATTTCGCCAAAAAACGTTTCCCCCCTGATTGCTGGGACCCACTGAACGGGCCAGCGTATTTTGCAA
>NC_041392.1:592780654-592834209 GCF_002162155.2 Triticum dicoccoides | reverse complement strand
TCGGACCCACCGGAAGTGCCTCCTTATTAAGCACAAAAA
This sequence comes from Triticum dicoccoides, assembly GCF_002162155.2. Classification (NCBI taxonomy): domain Eukaryota; kingdom Viridiplantae; phylum Streptophyta; class Magnoliopsida; order Poales; family Poaceae; genus Triticum; species Triticum dicoccoides. Next base: position 592,834,170 of record NC_041392.1, on the reverse strand, counting down.
ATGAATACTCCCCCTGCTAGCTGGGACCCACCATGGTGAGAGGCTGACTTGTGGGCCTACTAAGTTGACTAGGACGGGGGCCTTTGTCAACTTTAGTCAATATGAACGATTCTAGCTCCAGTGACCGTACGATGTCCATCCAACGGCCATAGTGCTTCTTCAACCTCTGGTCTTCTTGCTCCAGCCGCCCAAAGCAGCGCCGCTCGTGCCACATGCTCCTGCCTCCCGTGGCAGGCTGTGCTGTCGTGGAGGCCTCACCGCTCCCTACTATTCCCACCGTTGGCCAGGCCCTGCGGCGACGGCAGCCTCACACCGCGGCTGAACCAGTGAACCCTCGTAATCCTCTCCGCGCGGGCTTCCACTGTCGCGTCTTCCCCGGCACCCGGTCGTCCCCTTCCTAGGCCTCGCCGTCGTCCACCGCCCTGGTGCTCTCGGCACGGCGTGGTCAACGTGGTTAAGGAACGACTTCCATCGGACATGGACTGTACGTGGAGAGGCTAACAGCTGGGTCCACAGCCGGAGCAAGGAAGTGCCTCCTTATTACGCGGAAAATAATGATTCCTTCACCTGATAGCTGGGACCCACCGGACGGGACACCGTATTTCGTGAAAAAAACGTTTCCCCCTGACTGTTGGGACCCACCAGCTACATCTTCGCACGCAAGGAAGTGCGTCCGGGCAAAAGAAAATGATTCGCCCCCCTGACTACTGGGACCCACCAGCTACATCTTTTCAGGCAAGGAAGTGCCTGGCAGTCGGGTCCCACCTGGTCAAAGTGTATGTAGCGTTGTCATTCTGGTCGCGAATGTGTACGTACATATATACTGGTGGATGTAGAGGCGCGCACGTGTCGTAGTAGAGGTGCGTACGTGTCGTAGTAGAGGCGCGCACGCAGATGTACATGTACGTACAGCGGCCATGGTGCAAGAAAGGAAATACGGCCACGTATGTGTATATATGGGTGGGGTCTCGAACGGCTACTCACGCATACGTACGGCCAGGAATCGTGTACATGGCTGGGTCGGAACGGAGAAACAGTGTCGTCATCATGTTCATGGGGAGGCAACGGAATGCGTCGTGTTCATCGGGAGGCAACGGAACGCGTGGGAGCCAACCGGCTGGGTCAGAACGGAATGTGTGGTCGTGTTCATCGGGAGGGCTTGGACGGAACAGGCGATTGAAACGAGGCCTGGCGTACTGCACAACGGAGGAAACGGCCTTGTGTTTGACCGGCCACGTTCGAAACAGGATCCTGTTCATCGGGAGGGGTCTGGCGTACCGCAAAACAGATGAAACGGACCTCCTACGGTCGAAACGGGGGTCCTGTTGATCGGGAGGGGTGTGGCGTACCGCAAAACGTACGAAATGGACCTCCTACGGTCGAAACGGGGGTCTTGTTGATCGGGAGCGGTGTGGCGTACCGCAAAACGGACGAAACGAACTTGTGTTGGAGCGCTACGGTCGAACCGGGGGTCCTGTTTATCGGGAGGTGTGTGGCGTACCGCAAAATAGGACTCCACGGGACACTGTTCATCTCCACCGTCGACCTCCTCCAGCCTCCACCGCGTGCTACTCCACCGGCTACTGTACAACCACCACTCCATGGGAACCCCTCCACCGTCTACTGTTCATCCAGCCCTCCAGACCATGGGGTCCTGTTCAACCACCCCTCCACGAGCACCTCTCCACCGTCTATTGTTCATCCAGCCCTCCACCACACCACGGGGTCTTGTTCATCCAGAGGCAAAGCCACCGCTCACTGTTCATCCAACCCCCCCGGCAACGCTCACTGTTCATCCCAGAGGCAGCATCGAGCGGCTTCAGTTAGCAGCAGTAGCGAAGGAATCACTCGATCGGGTTCAGTTAACAGCCATCGATCAATCGCTCGGGTTCAGTAACGCGTAGCCTGCAGTGCAATCGCTCGGGTTCAGTTAGAGCCCAACGCCTCGCTCGGGTTCAGTTAGAGCCAACGCCTCGCACACATGCGCGTATGTGTATGAGAGAAAAGCGCATCGCTCGGCCCCTGACCTCCCACCGTAACCGGGAAGTCGCCGAAATTTTCCTCGCCCTCGCTTCTACCACGGTTTTTTTCCGTCATGGACGGCCCAAAGATTGTCATGCAGCTGCGTCTCCGGCCTGCCCAGGACGAAAAGCCCATTTTCTATCGTGATTTTTGTCATAGAAGTAGGAGCTTGCCACATCTTTGATGATACCGGGTTTTGTCACAATTATCGTCAAAGAAGTTTCATATGTATGACAGAAAAAAAATTCGTTCGGCCCAAAATGTCACGGATGTCTTTTTTTCTAGTGATGGCAACACATCACTGGATGATAATATGAAGCATAAAGCACCATGTTCAAGTAGATGGTACAGCGGGTTGCGTTAGAGGGGGCCGCTGTAGATAGATGGGGGAAGGTGATGAAGATGTTGGTAAAGATGACAGAGGTGTTGGTGTAGATCGCTGTCACACTATGATGGCCCCGGCGGCGTTCTGGCGCCACCGGGAGAGAGTGGGAGAGGGCCCCCACTTCTTCTTCTTCTTCTTCTTCTTCTTCCTTGACCTTCTCCCTAGATGGGAGAAGGATTTCCACTCTGGTCCATGGCCTCCATGGCGGCGGAGGGGCAAGAGCCCCTCCGAGATTGGATCTGTCTCTCTGTCTCTCTTTGTTTCTGCGTTCCAGATTCTGGCCTTTCACCGTTTATTATATTCCCTGAGATCCGTAACTTCGATTGGGCTGAAATTTTAACATGATTTGTACCCGGATATTGGCTTTCTTGCGGCGAAAGAAGGGCACCAACCGCCTTACAGGGTGGCCACGAGGGTCAGGGGCTTGCCCCCCTGCCTCTTGCCCCCTCGGGCATCATCTCGCGTTGATTATTCTTCCCAAATATCACATATATTCCAAAAAAATATCCGTGATTTTTTATCCCATTTGGACTCCATTTGATATGGATTTTCCGCGAAACAAAAAACATGCAATAAATAGGAACTAGCAGTGGGCACTGGATCAATATGTTAGTCCCAAAAATAGTATAAGAAGTTACCAAAAGTATATGAAAGTTGTATAATATTGGCATGGAACAATCAAAAATTATAGATACCGGAGACGTATCAAGTAGTCGCCGGAGGAGGAACCACTGGAGATGTCTTTGAAGAAGACCATGGCGACCCCGGCGATAGGATGCGAGACGGCGAGAGAGAGGAAGCAGCTATAGCTTAGTATGGAAGGAAGGACGGAAGGAAGGAAGGAGGAAACAGGGGAAATGTGACTTGTGGTCGGGGAGAAAAGGGGGTGGGGAAGGGGGGAAGGGGGCGGGGGTAGATATTTTGGTGGTAGGCCAAAATTTTGGAAATGTGGACGGAAACTTTGCGCGCGGTGCCGCCGAGCCATTCACTTTGAATGATTGTGTGCATCGCAAACGATTCTTCTGCTTTACGCGCATGGGATGAGTTTGATAACTCAAATTTTGGTATCAAGGCATGGGCACATTCACTTTGAACGCACGCGGTGCCGCCGGAGCATTCACTTTGAATGATTGTGCGCATCGCAAACGATTCTTCTACTTTATGCGCATGGGATGAGTTTGAGAATTCAAATTTTGGTGGAAATTTCCCCGGGTACGTCATTGCATAATTTAACATCACTTGCTAATTCAGGCACACAAAAGAGCGTACAGCAGACAGACCACACTTACTGAATCGAGCAATTTCAGTAATTACACTGAGCCAGTTGACCTAAACATTGCTCTAACAAAAGACCAGCATTAAAAACAAAGCCTAAGTACGCATAATAAAAAATCCACCGCCGCGCCGGCCTATGCATCGCCGGTGTGAGATGAGACATCGATGACTTGTCCTGGCGACATGCCGCCGTTGGTGGACTCCGTGTCCCCCCTGCTGAAGTCGACCGCGTCCTCGTCCTCGTCCTCATCCTCGGCGCCGCCCTCAAGGTTGTAGTACTCATAGTATTCGCTGCGCCAGAGCTCGCATTGGTACTCCCCCACCTATTCCTCGATGGACAGACTCTTCTCTACCTCAACCTCGGCCACACGCAACTCCTCCTCCCGACGCTCCTCGATCTCCGCCGCCTCCTGCATCTCCAGCTCCTGCTCGGTGACCGCATGAGGAAGTAGGTGCTCCATGGCCACCGCCGCCTTTTTTAGACATGGGTTGCATGCTGGAGTCCGAGGTGGCCTGGAATATCTTGGCGTGTGCATCCTCGATCTTAGCATGGATGACCTCGACCTGGGCCAGGGCGACATCAGCGGAACAAACGGCAGCTCGAGCGCTCTCGGCGTTTGCACCCACCATCGCAGTAGCAGCTGCAGCCGTCTCGGCTGCTGCAGCTGCTGCCCTGTCGGCAGCCGCGGACGCCCTCTCGGCAGAAGCGGAAGCGCTCAATGCGGATGCGGCGGCACTCCTGGTGTAGGCGGCCGCGCTTGGGGGGACGCGGCCATCGTACGGGCCTTCACGAAGCGTTTCCATGGGGTCATCTTTGCAAGAAGGGGGTGCGGGAATGGGGATCAGGATTCGCGGATTCGGGGGTTGCCGGCACTAGAGCAGATGAGCCGGCGAAGCTCAAGGAGGGAGACTTAAATGTACCCAGATATTTTCATCGCAAATGGTTCCTAGAAAACAACTGTGTGATGTTGTAGATATTTTTTATTAGCTGTGAAAGATGAATTTGGAATAAAGTGCCAACGGATGGTGTTTTAAATGAACGAGAAATTTTGTAGTACTAATACAACTGTCATGTCAAATTTTGGAAAATTTCAGGGGTCAGTTGTCCTTCTAAGACATTTAAGTGATTTTCTAGCCATTTAATGACCGTAATTGAAATTTGAACTACATGTACATGCAACAGCTAACCATAACGGTTTGAAAACTCATATTTCGTGTACTTGTGTGTGATTTAATTCCATCTGCAATAAATTGGAAGGAATTTTCAAACATATTGGTCTAACAGCTATGACACAATTAAGCATGGAGTGACACGGCATTTTAATTCCAAAAAATTAAAAATAAATTGAAACACATGAAACCCTTGTTGATGTAATATCATGCCACCAAGATGATGTGGTAAAAAATTGGCATGTTTGGCCAAAGTTTGGACACACACCTGTCACAAACCGGAGCAACTCACTAGGAGGCTCGTGGTTTCAAGAGGGAACAATGCATGTTTGATGATGAACGGGAGATAGCTTCCTCTTACGATCTTCAAATTTTTTTCTACGTCTAACGTGCACTACTACAACTGTAATGTGAAATTTTTGAAAATTCTAGCGGTCATTTCACCATTTAAAGACAATTAAGTGATTTTCAGGCCATTAAATGACCGTAATTCAAATTTGAACTACATCTACATGCAACACGTACCCGAAACGGTTTGAAAAATCATATTTGTGTACTTGTGTGCAAGTTAATTCCATGTGTAGTAAAGTAGAAGGAATTTTCAAACATATTTGTAACACGACATGGACACATATTCATGAATACGTATGGATGGAGTGGCATGGCATTTTAATTCCAAAAACAATCAGAAACACATGAAACCTTGGTTGGTGTAATGTCATGCCACCAAGATAAGATGGTAAAGAAATTGGCATGTTTGACGAAAGTTTGGACACACACTCCTCACAAACCGGAGCAACTCGCTAGAAGATTCGTGGTTCCGAGAGGGAACAATGCATGTTTGATGACGAACGGGAGATAGCTTCCTCTTACGGCCTTCAAATTTTTTCTACGTCTAACGTGCACTACTACAACTGTAATGTGAAATTTTGGAAAATTCTAGGGATCATTTGACCTTTTAAAGACATTTAAGTGATTTTCTAACCATTTAATGATCGTAATTCAAATTTGAATTACATCTACATGCAATGCCTAACCAAAACATTTTGAAAAATCATATATGTGTACTTTTGTGCGAGTTAATTCCATGTGCAGTAAATTACAAGGAATTTTCAAACATATTGGTCTCACGACATGGACACATGGATACGTATGCATGGAGTGACATGGCATTTTAATTCAAAAAATAGAAAAATGATGAGAAACACATGAAACCTTGGTTGATGTAATGTCATGCCACCAAGATGACGTGGTAAAGAAATTGACTTTTTTGATGAACGTTTGGACACGCACCCCTCACGAACCGGAGCAACTCGCTAGAAGGTTCGTGGTTCCGAGAGGGAACAATGCATGTTTGATGACGAACGGGAGATAGCTTCCTCTTACGGCCTTCAAATTTTTTTCTATGTTTAACGTGCACTAATACAACAGTCATGTGAAAATTTGGTAAATTTCAGGGGTCATTTGACCTTTTGAAGACATTTAAGTGATTTTCTAACCATTTAATGATCGTAATTCAAATTTGAACTACATCTACATGCAACGTCTAACCATAACGGTTTGAAAATCATATTTTTGTGTACTTGTGTGCGACTTAATTCCATGTGCAGTAAATTCAATGGAATTTTCAAACATATTGGTGTCAAGGCATGGGCACATGCATGGAGTGCACGCCATGGCATTTTAGTTCCAAAAAATTAAAAAATGATCAGAAAAACATGAAACCTTGCTTGATTTAATGTCATGCCACCAAAATGATGTGGTAAAGAAAATTGGCATGTTTGACGAAAGTTTGGACACACACCCCTCACAAACCAGAGAAACTCGCTAGAAGGTTCGTAGTTCCGAGAGGGAACAATGCATGTTTTATGACGAACGGGAGATAGCTTCCTCTTACGGCCTTGAAATTTTTTCAACGTCTAACGTGCACTACTACAACTATACTGTGAAATTTTGGAAAATTCTAGGTGTCATTTGACCTTTCAAAGACATTTAAGTGATTTTCTAACCATTTAATGACCGTAATTCAAATTTGAACTACATCTACATGCAACGCCTAACCAAAACAGTTTGGAAAATCAGGTCTCTGTACTTGTGTGCGAGTTAATTCCATGTGCAGTAAATTAGAAGGAATTTTCAAACATATTGGTCTCATGACATGGACACATGCATACGTATGCATGGAGTGGCATGGCATTTTAATTAAAAATAGAAAAATGATCAGAAACACATGAAACCTTGGTTGATGTAATGTCATGCCACCAAGATGATGTGGTAAAGAAATTGGCATGTTTGACGAACGTTTGAACACACGCCCCTCACAAACTGGAGCAACTCGCTAGAAGGTTCGTGGTTCCGGGAGGGAACCATGCATGTTTGATGACGAACGGGAGATAGCTTCTTCTTACGGCCTTCAATTTTTTTCCTACGTTTAACGTGCACCAATACAACTATCATGTGAAATTTTGGTAAATTTCAGGGGTCATTTGACCTTCTAAAGACATTTAAGTGATTTTCTAACTATTTAATGACCATAATTCAAATTTGAACTACATCTACATGCAACGCTAACCAAAACGGTTTGAAAAATCATATTTTTGTGTACTTGTGTGCAAGTTAATTCCATGTGTAGTAAATTCGAATGAATTTTCAAACATATTGGTGTCAAGGCATGGGCACATGCATGGAGTGCATGCCATGGCATTTTAATTCCAAAAAATTAAAAAATGATCAGAAAAACATGAAACCTTGCTTGATTTAATGTCATGCCACCAAGATGATGAGGTAAAAAAATTGGCATGTTTGATGAAAATTTGGACACACACACCCCTCATGAACAGGAGCAACTCACTAGAAGGTTCGTGGTTCCGAGAGGGAACAATGCATATTTGCTGACGGACGGGAGATAGCTTCCTCTTACGGCCTTCAATTTTTTCCTACATTTAACGTGCACTAATACAACTGTCATGTGAAAATTTGGAAATTTTCAGGGGTCATTTGACCTTTTAAACACATTTAAGTGATTTTCTAACCATTTAATGACCTTAATTCAAATTTGAACTACGTGTACATGCAATGCCTAACCTAAACAGTTTGAAAAATCATATTTTTGTGTACTTGTGTGCGAGTTAAAAAAACATCAGATGATCTAAATATCTGGTGTTCAAAAAAGAAAATGTAAAGATCTGGCAAGACAACCGGCCCCCACACGATTGTCACTCTATCTTGCGGCTCGAGGTTTGGTAGGTGATTGGCGGGATCATTAATTAGACACGGTTCTGTATTGGAAACCGTCAGCTATTATGTTCACACACGGATTTGCTGCGGGAATTGTGTGTAATTCAAACTACAGTACTCGTAAATTCCAGCGACCGGCGTGTGTACGGTCCCCGTCGATCTAGATTCCGGCCGCCAATAAATACTACCTTACTCACATCATCCCGCCTGCATTCTCATCTACATCCTTCAATCGCTCTCTCTCTCTCTCTCTCAAATCTCTTCCATGGCGCCGCTGGTCTTCCCACACATCGATGAGGAGTCGCCGTCCCCCGAGGATGCTCACTCGATTAGCAGCGACAAGGACCCCTACGCACCGCCTAACGAGGTTGCGCCAGACCCCCTAACTTTGGATTGGTTTTGGGGCCAGTACAATCTTTGTTTGTGGAAGTCGCTGCCGCTGGCTGAGAAAGCCAGGCAAGTGGCATTCAAGAAGGAGATGGCAGAGGAGGAAGCTAGGTACCAGGCGGCCTGTGAAGCCCGTGATGCCGCCTGGAAAAAGGAGGCGGTGGAGCTTTGGGGGCGGGCGCGTCATCGTGCCAAGGAGGTGTACGAAGACGGGTTGAGGGAGTGATGGATTAGGGGGTCTCCGGACAGCTGGACTATATCCTTTGGCTGGACTGTTGGATTATGAAGATACAAGATTGAAGACTTCGTCCCGTGTCCGGATGGGACTCTACTTGGCGTGGAAGGCAAGCTAGGAAATACGGATATGTATATCTCCTCCTTTGTAACCGACCTTGTGTAACCCTAGCCCCCTCTGGTGTCTATATAAACCGGAGGGTTTTAGTCCATAGGACAACATACAATCATACCATAGGCTAGCTTCTAGGGTTTAGCCTCTCTGATCTCGTGCTAGATCAACTCTTGTACTACTCATATTATCAAGAACAATCAAGCAGGAAGTAGGGCATTACCTCCATCAAGAGGGCCAGAACCTGGGTAAACATCGTGTCCCCTGCCTCCTATTACCATCCGCCTTAGACGCACTCTTCGGGACCCCCTACCCGAGATTCGCCGGTTTTGACACCGACATTGGTGCTTTCATTGAGAGTTCCACTGTGTTGTCACTGTAAGGCTTGATGGCTCCTTCGATCATCGCTAGTGATGCGGTCCAGGGTGAGGTTTTCCTCCCCGGACAAATCTTCGTATCCGGCGGCTTTGCACTGCGGGCCAATTCACTTGGCCATCTGGAGCAGATCGAGAGCTACGCCCCTGGCCATTAGGTCAGATTTGGAAACTTGAACTACACGGCCGATATCCACGGAGACTTGATCTTCGACGGATTCGAGCCCGTGTCGGACGCGCCGCACAGTCGCGTCGAGCATGAGGTAGCTCTGTCGTCGAACAATGTTCGGGAGATCGCATCCGCAACTGCTTCGGCCTTTAATCCGGAGCAAGTTGCGCCATCCGAGAGTGGAGGTATGGACCCCGCCATGGAGGCTGCACTCTCAGTGGCGATAGAGCTGGATACTTACTTCACCCCTCACGAGAGCCGTGACGCCGAACCACTGGACTCATCTCCAGCCACGGACTCCGAGTCGCTCACATCCGTACCCGTTGAGTCCGACTGGGCACCGATCATGGAGTTCACCTCCGCGGATATTTTTCAGCACTCACCTTTCGGAGATGTGCTAAATTCATTAAGGTCTCTCTCCCTATCAGGAGAACCATGGCCGAACTATGTCCGGCTAGAATGGGATGCGGACGACGAAGAAATTCGCTGCCCACCCACCACCCACTTAGTAGCCACTGTCGACGACTTAACTGACATGCTCGACTTCGACTCCGCAGACTTCGACGGTATGGACGACGAAGCCAGAGACGAATCGGAACCACCGCCCTCAGGGCACTGGACCACCACCTCATCATATGATATATACATGGTGGACACCCCCAAAGAAGGCAATGGCGACGAGACAGCGGAGGATGACCCCTCCAGGAAGCAACCCAAGTGCCGACGTTAGTGGCTGATGTCTACTGCACAACCTTCTTCTTGTAGACGTTGTTGGGCCTCCAAGTGCAGAGGTTTGTAGGATAGTAGCAAATTTCCCTCAAGTGGATGACCTAAGGTTTCTCAATCCGTAGGAGGCGTAGGATGAAGATGGTCTCTCTCAAGCAACCCTACAACCAAATAACAAAGAGTCTCTTGTGTCCCCAACACACCCAATACAATGGTAAATTGTATAGGTGCACTAGTTCGGCGAAGAGATGGTGATACAAGTGGTATATGGATAGTATATAATAGTTTTTGTAATCTGAAAATATAAAAACAGCAAGGTAGAAAGTGGTAAAAGTGAGCATAAACGGTATTGCAATGATAGGAAAAAAGGCCTAGGGTTCATACTTTCACTAGTGTAAGTCCTCTCAACAATAATAACATAATTGGATCACATAACTATCCCTCAACATGCAACAAAGAGTCACTCCAAAGTCACTAATAGCGGAGAACGGACGAAGAGATTATGGTAGGGTACGAAACTACCTCAAAGTTATTCTTTCCAATCAATCCGTTGGGCTATTCCTATAAGTGTCACAAACAGCCCTAGAGTTCATACTAGAATAACACCTTAAGACACAAATCAACCAAAACCCTAATGTCACCTAGATACTCCAATGTCACCTCAAGTATCCGTGGGTATGATTATATGATATGCGTCACACAATCTCAAATTCATCTATTCAACCAACACATAGAACCTCAAAGAGTGCCCCAAAGTTTCTACCGGAGAATCACGACGAAAATGTGTGCCAACCCCTATGCATAGGTTCATGGGCGGAACCCACAAGTTGATCACCAAAACATACATCAAGTGAATCACGTGGTATCCCATTATCACCATAGATATGCACGGCAAGACATACATCAAGTGTTCTCAAATCTTTAAAGACTCAATCCGATAAGATAACTCCAAAGGGGAAACTCATTTCATTACAAGAGAGTAGAGGGGGAGGAGAAACATAAGATACAACTATTATAGAAAAGCTCGCAATACATCAAGATCGTGCCAAATCAAGAACACGAGAGGGAGATCAAACACATAGCTACTGGTACATACCCTCAACCCCGAGGGAGAACTACTCCCTCCTCGTCATGGAGAGCACCGGGATGATGAAGATGGCCACCGGAGAAGGATTCCCCCTCCGGTAGGGTGCCAGAACGGGTCTAGATTGTCTTTCGGTGGCTGCGGAGGCTTCAGGCGGAGGAACTCCCGATCTATTGTGTGTTCTGGAAATTTTAGGGTACGTAGGTATATATGGGTGCAGGAAGTACGTCGGTGGAGCTTCGGGGGGGCCCACGAGGCAGGGGGCGCGCCCTAAGGGGGCGGGCGCGCCCCCCACCCTCGTGGGCACCTCCCTTCTCTTCTGACGTGGGGTCCAAGTCCATCTGGTACCTTTCCTTCCAAAAATAACTTCTCCAGTTGATTTCGTTCCGTTTGATATTCCTTTTCTTCGAAACACTGAAATAGGCAAAAAATAGCAAATCTGGGCTGGGCCTCCGGTTAATAGGTTAGTCCCAAAAATAATATAAAAGTGGATAATAAAGCCCAATATTGTCCAAAACATTAGATAATATAGCATGGAGCAATCAAAAATTATAGATATGTTGGAGACGTATCAAGCATCCCCAAGCTTAATTCCTGCTCATCCTCGAGTAGGTAAATGATAAAAAAGATAATTTTCGATGTGGAATGCTAGTTGGCATAATTTCATTGTAATTCTTCTTAATTGTGGTATGAATATTCAGATCCGAAAGATTCAAGACAAAAGTTCATATTGATATAAAAATAATAATACTTCAAGCATACAAACAAAGCAATTATGTCTTCTCAAAATAACATGGCCAAAGAAAGTTATCCCTACAAAATCATATAGTCTGGCTATGCTCTATCTTCACCACACAAAATATTTAAATCATGCACAACCCCGATGACAAGCCAAGCAATTGTTTCATACTTTTGATGTTCTCAAACCTTTTCAATCTTCATGTAATACATGAGCGTGACCCATGGACATAGCACTATAGGTGGAATAGAATGGTCGTTGTGGAGAAGAAAAAAAAGGAGAAGATAGTCTCACATCAACTAGGCGTATCAACGGGCTATGGAGATGCCCATCAAGAGATATCAATGTGAGTGAGTAGGGATTGCCATGCAACAGATGCACTAGAGCTATAAGTGTATGAAAGCTCAAAAAAGAAACTAAGTGGGTGTGCATCCAACTTGCTTGCTCACGAAGACCTAGGGCATTTTTAGGAAGCCCATCATTGGAATATACAAGCCAAGTTCTATAATGAAAGATTACCACTAGTATATGAAAGTGACAACATAGGAGACTCTCTATCATGAAGCTCATAGTGCTACTTTGAAGCACAAGTGTGGTAAAAGGATAGTAGCATTGCCCCTTCTCTCTTTTTCTATCATTTTTTATATTTTTTATTTTTTTTATTTGGGCCTTCTCTTTTTTATGGCCTCTTTTCTCCTTTTTTTATTTGGGCTTCTTTGGCCTCTTTTATTTATTTTCGTCCGGAGTCTCATCCCGACTTGTGGGGGAATCATAGTCTCCATCATCCTTTCCTCACTGGGACAATGCTCTAATAATGATGATCATCACACTTTTATTTACTTAGAACTCAACAACTACAACTTGATACTTAGGACAAGATATGACTCTATATGAATGCCTCTGGCGGTGTACCGGGATGTGCAATGACTCATGAGTGACATGTATGAAAGAATTATGAACGGTGGCTTTGCCACAAATACGATGTCGACTACATGATCATGCTAAGCAATATGACAATGATGGAGCATGTCATAATAAATTGAACGGTGGAAAGGTGCATGGCAATATATCTCGGAATGGCTATGGAAATGCCATGATAGGTAGGTATGGTGGCTGTTTTGAGGAAGGTTTATGGTGGGTGTATGATACCAGCGAAAGGTGCGCGGTATTAGAGAGGCTAGCAATGGTGGAAGGAAGAAAAGTGTGTATAATCCATGGACTCAACATTAGTCATGAAGAACTCATATACTTATTGCAAAAATCTACAAGGTATCAAAGCAAAGTATTACACGCATGCTCCTAGGGGTATAGATTGGTAGGAAAAGACCATCGCTCGTCCCCGACCGCCACTCATAAGGAAGACAATCAATAAATAAATCATGCCCCGACTTCATCACATAACGGTTCACCATACGTGCATGCTACGGGAATCACAAACTTTAACACAAGTATTTCTCAAATTCACAACTACTTAACTAGCATGACTCTAATATCACCATCTTCATATCTCAAAACAATTATCAAGCATCAAACTTTTCTTAGTATTCAACGCACTCAAAAGAAAGTTTTACAAATCTTGAGTACCAAGCATATTCTTATTAAGAAAATTACCATGCTATTTAAGACTCTCAAAATAATATAAGTGAACCATGAGAGTTCATCTATTTCTTCAAAATAAAACTACCACCATGCTCTAAAAGGTATAAGTGAAGCACTAGAGCAAATGACAAACTACTCCGAAAGATATAAGTGAAGATCAATGTGTAGCCGAATAATTATGCAACTATGTGAAGACTCTCTAACATTTAAGAATTTCAGATCTTAGTACTTTATTCAAACAGCAAGCAAAACAAAAGGAAATAAAATGACACTCCAAGCAAAACACATACCATGTGGCGAATAAAAATATAGCTCCAAGTAAAGTTACCGATGAACGAAGACGAAAGAGGGGATGCCATCCGGGGCATCCCCAAGCTTAGATGCTTGGTTATCCTTTAATATTACCTTGGGGTGCCTTGGGCATCCCCAAGCTTAGGCTCTTGCCAATCCTTATTCCATAGTCCATCGAATCTTTACCCAAAACTTGAAAACTTCACAACAGAAAACTTAACAGAAAACTCGTGAGCTCCGTTAGTATAAGAAAATAAATCACCACTTCAATGTACTGTAATGAACTCATTCTTTATTTATATCGGTGTTAAAACTACTGTATTCCAACTTCTCTATGGTTTATAAACTCTTTTACTAGCCATAGATTCATCAAAATAAGTAAACAACACATGAAAAACAGAATCTGTCAAAAACAGAACAGTCTGTGGTAATCTGGATCAAACGTATACTTCTGGAACTCATAAAATTCTCAAATAAATTTCTGGACCTGTGTAATTTATATATTAATCATATGCAAAAATAATTAACTAAATATCACTCCCAAATAAAAATGGCAGCAATTCTCGTCAGCGCTAAAGGTTCTGTTTTTTACAGCAAGATCAGCAAGACTTTCCCCAAGTCTTCCCAACGGTTCTACTTGGCACAAACACTAATTAAAAGCATAAAACCACATCTAAACAGAGTCTAGACGAATTATTTATTACTAAACAGGAGCAAAAAGGAAGGAAGAAAAATAAAATTGGGTTGCCTCCCAACAAGCGCTATCGTTTAACGCCCCTAGCTAGGCATGATGATTTCAATGATACTCACATCAAAGATAAGAATTGTAACATAAAGAGAGCATCAAGAAGAATATTACTATCACATTTAAGCCTAACCCACTTCCTATGCATAGGGATTTTTTGAGCAAACAACTTATGGGAACAAGAACCAACTTGCATATGAAGGTAAAACAAGCATAACTTCAAAATTTTAAGCACATAGAGGGGAAACTTGATATTATTGCAATTACTACAAGCATATATTCCTCCCTCATAATAATTTTCAGTAGCATCATGAATGAATTCAAAAATATAACCAGCACCTAAAATATTCTTTTCATGATCTACAAGCATAGAATTTTTATTACTCTCCACATAAGCAAATTTCTTCTCATGAACAGTAGTGAGAGCAAACTCAACAAAGTAACTATCATGGGATTGAAAATTGAAATCAAGATGACAAGTTTCATTGTTATAATTATTCTTTAAAGCATACATGTCATCACAATAATCATAATAGATAGGAGGCATGCTTCCATCATAATAAATTTGCTCATCAAAACTTGGGGGACAAAAATATCATCTTCATCAAACATAGCTTCCCCAAGCTTGTGGCTTTGCATATCATAATATTCAAGGAATTCATACTAAAAACATTGCAATAATGCTCAACATTCAAATATTTACTTCCAAACATTCCAATGCATTCTTCTTCTAGAACTTGAGCATAATTATCGGAATCCTTATTTTCATGATAGATATTAAAAAGATGAAGCATATGAGGTACTCTTAATTCCATTTTTTGGTAGTTTTCTTTTATAAACTAAACTAGTGATAAAACAAGAAACTAAAAGACTCGATTGAAAGATCTAAAGATATACCTTCAAGCACTCACCTCCCCGGCAACAGCGCCAGAAAAGATCTTGATGTCTACTATACAACTTTATTCTTATAGACGTTGTTGGGCCTCCAAGTGCAGAGGTTTGTAGGACAGTAGCAAATTTCCCTCAAGTGGATGACCTAAGGTTTATCAATCCATAGGAGGCGTAGGATGAAGATGGTCTCTCTCAAGCAACCTTGCAACCAAATAACAAAGAGTCTCTTGTGTCCCCAACACACCCAATACAATGGTAAATTGTATAGGTGCACTAGTTCGCCGAAGAGATGGTGATACAAGTGGTATATGGATAGTAGATAATAGTTTTTGTAATCTGAAAATATAAAAACAGCAAGGTAGAAAGTGATAAAAGTGAGCATAAACGGTATTGCAATGATAGGAAAAAAGGACTAGGGTTCATACTTTCACTAGTGTAATTCCTCTCAACAATAATAACATAATTGGATCACATAACTATCCCTCAACATGCAACAAAGGGTCACTCCAAAGTCACTAATAGCGGGGAAACGACAAAGAGATTATGGTAGGGTACGAAACCACCTCAAAGTTATTCTTTCCAATCAATCCGTTGGGCTATTCTTATTAGTGTCACAAACAGCCCTAGAGTTTGTACTAGAATAACACCTTAAGACACAAATCAACCAAAACCCTAATGTCACCTAGATACTCCAATGTCACCTCAAGTATCTGTGGGTATGATTATACGATATGCGTCACACAATCTCAGATTCATCTATTCAACCAACACATAGAACCTCAAAGAGTGCCCCAAAGTTTCTACTGGAGAATCACGACGAAAACGTGTGCCAACCTCTATGCATAGGTTCATGGGCGGAACCCGCAAGTTGATCACCAAAACATACATCAAGTGAATCACGTGGTATCCCATTGTCACCACAGATATGCACGACAAGACATACATCAAGTGTTCTCAAATCTTTAAAGTCTCAATCCGATAAGCACTACAAAAAAGACACATCCGTGACATTTTGGGCCGAACAGAATTTTTTTCTGTCATACATATGACACTTCTATGACGATAATTGTGACAAAACCCGGTATCATCATAGATGTGGTGGGATCCTACTTCTATGTCAAAAAATAATGACAGAGACGCAGCTGCATGACATTTTTTGGGCCGTCCATGATGGAAAAAACCGTGGTAGAAGCGAGGGCGAGGAAAATTTCAGGGAGTTCCCGGTTACGGTGGGAGGTCGGGGCCGAGCGATGCGCGCTTCTCTCGTACACATACGCGCGTGTGTGCGAGGCATTGGGCTCTAACTGAACCCGAGCGATTGCACTGCAGGCTACGCGTTACTGAACCCGAGCGATCGATCGATGGCTGGTAACTGAACCCGATCGAGCGATCCCCTCGCTACTGCTGCTAACTGAAGCCGATTGATGTTGCCTTTGGATGAACAGTGAGCATTGTGTGTGTGTGTGGGGGGGTTGGATGAACAGTTCCCGGTGGGGGTGGATGAACATGACCCCGTGGTGTTGCCTCTGGATGAACAGGACCCCGATCGATCGAGCCGGTTGGGGCTGGATGAATAGGACCCCGTGGAGGGCTGGATGAACAGGACCACCCGTGGAGGGCAGGATGAACAGTAGACGGTGGAGGGCAGGATGAACAGTAGGTCGTGGAGGGGTGGTTGAACAGGAGCCCGTGGAGAGGGTTGGTTGAACAGTAGTCGGTGGAGTAGCGCGCGGTGGAGGCTGGATGAACAGGAGCCCATGGATGAACAGTCACAGGTGGAGGCTGGAGGAGGTCGACGGTGAATGAACAGTAGATCATGGAGGCTGGAGGGGGTCGACGGTTGAGATGAACAGTATCTCGTGGAGTCCCGTTTTGTAGTACGCCACACCCCTCCCGATGAACATGACCCCTGTTTTGACCGTAGCGCTCCAACACAAGTCTGTTTCGTCCATTTTGCGGTACGCCACACCCCTCCCAATCAACAGGACCCCCGTTTCGATCATAGGAGGTCCGTTTCCTCCGTTTTGCGGTACGCCAGACCCCTCCCGATGAACTGGATCCCGTTTTGAATGTGGCCAGTCGAACACAAGGCCGTTTCCTCCGTTCTGCGGTACGCCAGGCCTTGTTTCCATCGCCTGTTCTGTCCAAGCCCTCCCGATGAACACGATGCATTATGTTGCCTCCCCATGAACACGACGCATTTCGTTGCCTCCCCCATGAACACGACGCATTCCGTTGCCTCCCCATGAACACGACGGCGACACTGTTTCTCCGTTTCGACTCAGCCATGTACACGAGCCCTGGCCGTACGTATGCGCGAGTAGGCGTTCGAGACCCCGCCCGTATGTACACATACGTGGCCGTATTTTCTTTCTTGCACCCTAGCCGCTGTATGTACGTGTACATGCTACGTGCTCGCCTCTACTACGACACGTGCGCGCCTCTAGATCGACCAGTATATATGTACGTACACGTTCGCGACCAGAATGACAATGCTACGTACGCTTCGACCAGGTGGGTCCCGACTGTCAGGCACTTCCTTGCATGCAAAGATGTAGCTGGTGGGTCCCAGCAGTCAGGGGCAAATGTTTTTTTTCCTGAAATACGATGGCCCATCCGGTGGGTCCCCGCTGTCAGGTGGAGGAATAATTATTTTGCGCGTAATAAGGAGGCACTTCCTTGCTGCGACCGTGGACCCAGCTGTCAGTGTCTCCACGCACAGTACTCTTCCGATGGAAGTCAGTCGTTGACCACATTGACCACGCCGCGCCGAGAGCACCACGGCGGTGGACGACGGCGAGGCCTAGGAAGGGGACGACGCGGAGCAGGGAAGACGCGGCAGTGGAAGCCCGCGCAGAGAGGAGTACGAGGGTTCACTGGTTCAGCTACGGTGTGAGGCTGCCATCGTCGCAGGGCCTAGCCAGCGGTGGGAATAGTAGGGGGCGGTGAGGCCTCCACGGCAGCATAGTCGGCTACGGGAGGCAGGAGCATGCGGCACGACCGGCGCTGCTTTGGGCGGCTGGAGCAAGAAGACCAAAGGTTCAAGAAGCACTACGGCCGTTGGATGGACATCGTACGGTCACTGGAGCTAGAATCGTTCATATTAAGTAAGTTGACAAAGCCCTTTGTCCCCATCAACTTAGTAGGCCCACAAGTCAGCATCCCACCAAGGTGGGTCCTAGCTAGCCGGGGGAGTATTCATTTTTTTGTGCGTAATAAGGATGCACTTCCGGTGGGTCCGAGCTGACAGCAGGGGGAATGCTTTTTTCACGAAATAGGGTGGCCCGTCCGGTGGGTCCCAGCAGTCAGGGGGAAACGATTTTTTGCGCAAAATACTAATGGCCCGTCCGGTGGGTCCCCACTGTCAGGTGGAGGAATAATTATTTTTCGCGTAATAAGGAGGCACTTCCTTGTGGCTGCCGTGGACCCAACTGTCAGCCTTTCCATGTACAGTACTCTTACGATGGATTCGGTCGTTGACCACATTGACCACGCCGCACCGAGAGCACCACGGAGGTGGACGACGGAGAGGCATAGGAAGGGGACGACACGGAGCCGGGGAAGACGCGGCAGTGGTTGCCCACGCGGGGAGGAGTACGAGCGTTCACTTGTTCGGCTGTGGTGTGAGGCTGCCGTCGCCGCAGAATAACAGGGGGTGTGGGTGAGTAGAGGGATGCCCTGGCCAGCGGTGGGAGTAGTAGGGGGCGTTGAGGCCTGCACGGTACCACAGCCGGCCACGGGAGGCGGGAGTAGGCGGTCCCACCGGCGCTGCTTTGGCGGCTGGAGCAAGAAGATCAGAGATTGAAGAAACATGACGGTCGTTGGATTGACATCCAACGGTTACGTCTGCTAGAATCGTTTGTTGACGTATATAATAACTAAAAAAATCTTGCATGCGCGTCAACTAAACAGCCCATAAGTCAGACCACTCCCTCTTTTTTAATAATTTATATATAGCTCATGGCAACTTCTTATGCAATTTATTGTAGTTGTTTTTTTTGGTTGGCCAGGGCCAATTTCGTATATTTCTATGGGTTCCAAACTATTTTTAATACCGAAATGTCCAGCCAGATTTAAAGTACTTTGAAGATATATTTAAATTAGGTTAATGCCTAGTGAAATCGGAATCTGAAAATGTAATAAAATTCAAAAATTATAAAGTAATTGCCAATTTGTCATATGTTTTTATATTTACAACTCATTTCATATTACTTTAAAGATTTGCAGGCATCTTGAAAGAGTTGCAGCCCATCAGGGCGTAGAAAAATAAGTAGGCCTGGATTGGGTATTCTTCAGAAAAAATAAACTGGGCTCATTTTCACAAAGAAAAAATAGTTGGGCTGGTCACATGGTGAACATAAAATATAAGCATGGGCTAGACGGGCCACAGCCTAGTTCAAACCCTACTCCGTCTCAACAATACCAAACAAAAAAAATACTGCTCGAGTAGCTACGTCCAAGGTGTCAGCCGATCTTGTGCTGTTCTCTTGTCTATTGACTATATACGCTCACGATGTCGTGGGTCCCAGATGTCAGGAAAACACTAGGAGGAAGCATTTTATTTTTCCATACGCTGACGTGGTGGGCCCCTACTGTCATCCTCTCCACGTACTTCTGCCGATTCCTGTTGTTTGTTGACCATGTTGACAACGCGAGAGGGCGGCGCCATGGCGAGCGCACCAAAGCACATGGAGGACGTTGGCGTTAACGATTTAGGAGACGGTGGGGCGGCGATGTGTGCGCTGAGGCGCAGCCAGCCGTGGGAGGCAGAAGCAGGCGGCCCCGTTGGCGCTGGTTTGGTTTTGGCGGCTGGAGGAAGACAGGACTGAAGAAACACGACAAACTGTAAAAGCAGCAGGAGTACTTAACAACCTTAACTGAAACCAGCAGGGGCACTTAACAACCAAAGCTGAAAGCAGTATGAGTACTTATACAGGTTCAACCGTACAAAGCATGCCTCGAACAGTGCTACTTTGCCTACAATTAACCAAGGGTGAGGCCGCCAAGCCCCAGGACAAGGCCCAGGCGCCATCCCGCGTATCCACAACCTTCTAAAAGCGGCTTCATCTCGCAACATGGTCAATAAACAGGATATTCGCTTTAGAGCCATGGAAAATCATGAACATAATCTTCTGTCCTATTCTCCAAGATGGATGGGCCTTCATTATTTGAGACCACCCATAAATAAGTATCTTTTCACTTCCAAGGGGAATTGAGTAGGTCGACATAAACATCATGTTGTGACCAAGCGCAAGTCTGACCCGACCATGGTCAGGCATCTGTATAGGAAGAATAGAAGTCGGCAGTTCATGTTTCAAGAAGATCACAGTTGTTAAACTCTGTATAAGCAATAGTTTATGAACAACATATATGACAGAAAACAGCTCGTACTATAAGTTTCTTGACACAGTTGGACCTGTTCAACGAGTGCAGCAGTGGCACACATATCCCACGTGGCCTTCCACCATTGAAACGCCCCACAAGGACCTCAAGACGATCAATAAAGTGTAGGAACTTGTGGATGTCGATCCAGTCAACTTCAGTGCCATTAGTAACAGACGAGTTATTACAGAGTAACAAACGAGCAGACTGCTTAACTCCGAAAAAACCTACACGTGCCACCAATTATAAGAAAATATTAGTTAGAAGTAGCATCTTCGTGAGAGATTCGTTGCTACTTCTAATGTTAAATTGTAATTAGTTAAACAGAATATGTGGATTAAGAAGTAATCGAGGCAACAAGCAAGAACCAGATACAAAACTAACATGGATGAACAATTGGAACGACATCGGGGTGGAAGATTGCAGTGAAGATGAGACCAGGTTCTGCTATTTCCAGCAACATTCGTGCCCCAACTTTTAGTCCGTAACACTTGAGAAAGCTTATCCAAGTTCGGCCATAAAAAAAGCAGCGATCTTCTTTGTTCATGAACCCAACTCGGAATTTATATCCATGGCTTGTCTTCACTGTGACCATTAAACTAGTGTATTCAGTTATGGCAAGGCCGAGCATCTTGAGTACATGTGTTCTGGCAGAGCAAATAATACATTGCAGGAAAAATGATATGAGAACACAGCATGTAAAAAAAACCACCCTCCCGGATAGAAAAGAGGATTCTAGGAACATATATACTATGCATGTTTCAAAATGTTGTGTTAGGATGAGAAGGAACAAGTGTGGCGTCTCACCGAGGGCGCAGAAACCTGTAGGGTACTCGCACTTTGGGCACTGCAAATGAAACACACTAGATTCAGTAGGAAGAAAAATGCATCAACGGCGGCGGCTGCCCTCCTAGGATTACCTGCGACCAAGGGACTTGGGTTTATCGGGGATGGATGGAGAATTCGTACCTGGTTCTCCATGAGAAAACCCTATGCAATCGCCGAGAGGGGGTTTTCTCTGAACAAGCAGACGAGGGAGAAGGGGATTCAGGCCCAGTGAAATATTGTCGCTTCATCCGTCCAGCTTACTGCTAAAGCTGGAAAGGGGGGGTTGTGATTTGACGGCTCATTGGGCATTACTGCGGCGCTACGACCGGGGTGTGTCTACCGTGAAGTTGTGCACTCTAATTTTTGCATATGGCACGTGGACCCCATTGCCGGTTGCCCCACATATCAGCGAAAGGAAGTAGAAAGACAGGAGTAACTAGTTACACATAAATATATATTTTGACAGAGAGATACTCCCTCTGTAAAGAAATATACAAATCTTTTATATCACAGGCTCACCTTGCCGAGAAATATACTCCCTCTGCAACGCACGGGTATTATGGGGGTTCAGCTTTTTTTATGGGGGTTCAGCTGAGAATATAATACTCAGATAGGCTCACAGTTCTGGACTTTGGGCTGCAGGCCGACCCTGCATGTTTGGGGACCCATGTGTTCTACCTCAGCGCTTTTCATATTGCAAGCGATCGGTACTGCGCTGGTTTTAGATGCTGTCGCAAGGCGAATATACAAAATTGAATAAAGCACGGCAGCTGTTGGAATGAAATCGAACGACAGTTCCTAACCAGCAATCAGAGTTGCAATTCTATCAACGATATACCATGTGATAAATAATACTGTCGTACTACTTATACACACATGACACTTGTTTCACCATGCCAGATTATTACATCAAAATCTCTCGGGGGATAGATCAATTCGGCAGTTGTGTGCTGCTACTGAAGAATTTCAAAGTTGATTTGGACCAGCTCTCCGTGCCGAGAAAGTTCGATTTTGACATCATCCCCTACCGCAAGATATGATTTACATTTGAACCTTGACCATCCTTTAGCATCAATCATCACACGACCATCCTTCGTACTTACGGTATATTGAGCAGGTTGATTCACACCAAGGCTGTGCATGGTAAGAGAAACTTGGCCGCGGTCACCCGGATTGTTGAACGACTCCCTCGTTGCTCTAGAAATTCTCTGTTTGCAAACAAGAAGACATACCCAAACAGTTAGATCTACACAATGAATCATGTGAAACAACATGGAAAGAAAAAAGAATGAAGCACTTGGGCGGCCAATGCTTAACAAGAAGGTGGACATGTCGGTTTTTGTAAGGACTTTGGTATATGAAGTGCGAACTGCAGCCTAGCCTATTGCTGGTGCAACTGCATGGGCCGGAGCAGATGCAAGTGCAAGTGTTGATGCAGGTGCCGAAGCCGCTGCTGCTGCCAGAGATGGTGCTCCTTGTAGAACTGGTACCGGTGTCGGAGCAGGTGCCGGTGTCGATGCCCGATCCTCCGGTAGATCAGACTGATCCGCTGACGCGGTCGGTGCCCAATCCTCAGCTGGATCAGACTGAGCAGATGCCGCTGTCAGTGCTAGAGCAACTGCCGGTGCTCGATCTATGAGAGACAGCGGCGATCATGTCTGGTCTGCTATGATCAGCTTTCTAACTTGACTAGGATCCGTGACCGTGATCCATCCTTTTTCTTCATTTCTTTTAAACACGAGAAGGACTAATTGCGGCGTTTTTGTTAAACCAAACTACAGTTCGTCATAGGGATTCAGCTTGTACTCAGACAACAGACTGATCCAATTTTTTCCAGTAATATAAGCGATGGACGGTGCCTTCGTTACTGACATGACATAAGAAGTGAAACCTGCAAAAATAGCCATCGTAGAGCAAACCAAACGGTTTATTCTGTGATGAATGTCACATGGCAAAACCTGCATAGTAAAATTGCAGGAAAAGAAAGAAAACATAACATTAAATCAATAAGATTTAGACAGTAAATCAATAAGATTTACTTGATGTGACATGAGTGAATCCTTACCAGGAAATCACTATGTTGAAGTACTAAACAGAAGATTGACCGTCCAACTACGCGTGGCATGCAGGGGGCCCGCCTACTCCCACAAGCAGGACAGTCCAAAGGTCGTGACAAATCGTATGGACCGAACATCCATGGGGCTGGAAATCCTGGTGGGTGCGATAAACCCTGCAATGCATACAGATATTGGAGTGTAACGATAATTGATAGACCGTCCTCACAAAAAATATGATATGGATACTTCAAAATATATAGACTGAATTGAGTGGACAGACATTGACATGGACCGTTCTCAGGACTGACCACACACCAAAAGCGGCAGTACTAATAAACAATACAGGGTTCACAAACACAAATCAAGTACTAAACAATAGTACTTACTATAGACAAGCAAAGTTGCACTAACTAAACTCTGCAGACTATTTTTTGCCACCGACCTACAGAATGAACCCCGCATAACTGACTAGGCCATGGACTTCGTGTGAGATGTCTACATGCACCATCACCATCTTGTCAACCTTGGAGAACCTAACAGAGTGGCCTTTCCACTGATAAACATGATGATGAAGACAGGCCGCATCAGATTTGTTGGGAAGCTTTACAAGAACCACACCCTTCGTAATTGAAGGCACAACCAGGAAATTGTTGTGGTCAAGTACAGCCTTGAGAACACACCTGACAACAATGCTACAGGAAAACACTAGTTCAGGACACATGGCGACAACGACACATCAGCTGGATAGTTCAGGAGTAGAACTCATCATCAGGTCTTCCAGTTCACACGGCATGACTTTGAGAACTTCATCTCCACCGTGGACCTGGTTCTAATTCAAACAGAAACCATATTTTATTACTACCTCCCTTCAGAAATATAAGATGGTTTTCGATATTATACTCCATATATGACTACATATATGCACAGAAATGAGTGAACAAAGACACTAGAACATGTCTTCAAAGGCATGAGAGTAGAGGGATTACATGCAATATCCATAACACAAGTTACTAAGGCAAATATACCCTCTTAAAAGGTAGCATTGATGTTCATAAAGTACTCCCTCCGTCCCAAAATTCTTGTCTTAGATTTGTCTAGATACAGATGTATCAAGTCACATTTTAGTATTAGATACATCCGTATCTAGACAAATCTAAGACAAGAAATTTGGGATAGAGGGAGTAGTTGAAAGTAATCTATAAGAAATCAGTGTCAACCTCTCGCATGTTTTGGTCAAAAGAGGAATTTAGAACCGTCATTTGGCACACAAAAATCACATGCAAGATCACCTAGAAAGTTGTACTACTAGTACTAGTACTGCGTGTTAGATGAAAAAACACGATCAAGTTCGAGAAAAAGATCATCAAGAAGAGATATTACCTGGACTTGCTTAATGAGGGATCCCGGAGAGGGGGCCTTGGACAGGGCGATGGCTTTGAGCTTGTCTACGGTAGTCTCGGCGGGGTGCTTGCGCTTCTTCGTACCATGAGCCTCGACGGTTTTGGCCGGAGCCATAGACATCACTTCGGCCGGTGCTCCAGCGTCCATCAAGAAACTGTCAAATAGAAATACTGGGGTGCGCGCGGAGATCTCTCCCCTACCGATCTACGTCCAATCTCCTCGCGTGATCTAAGCTGGAAACAATGAAGAACACAAGGGACACGAGGTTTATACTGGTTCGGGCCACCGTTCTGGTGTAATACCCTACTCCAGTGTGTGGTGTGGTGGATTGCCTCAGGGGCTAATGATGAACAGTACAAAGGAAGAACAACCTCGTGAGAGGTGTTCTTGAGCTGGTGCGATGAACTGCTAGGGTGAGTTCAGTCGCCTCTCTCTCTCTCTGCTAGGGCTCTACTAGATTTCTAGCTCCTCTCTCTACTCTGTGGTGGCTAGCTCTATTTATAGAGGCCCTGGGCCTCTCCCCAAATAATGAGCGGGAAGGGCGCCAACAATTGGCCATTTTGAAGGGGAACATCTAGTACAAGTTATCCTGACCAAAGGTGGTCTTCGGCTGCCAAAAGTACTGGCGATGACGCCGCCTTGGGCTCCACGGTGACCTCCGCCCTGCCGCTCTGCTGGTCTTGGTCTCGTTGCACCGGAATGGTAACCTTTGCTTGATGCCTTTGCCTGTGCTTGCCCCCTTTGCACCAAAGAGGAAACAAGGACACTGCGTAGGCCGGCGCCCGCCTGGCCTCGATCGTCATGGCTTGTGTCACGGGTTCCTCGCGAGCTACCCCTGCCTTGATCTCTCCGCCTCCTCGCGAGCCTTCTTGAAGAGGTTGCCTTTGAGGAATCTTCCGGTCGTTCGCCCCTCGAGGCTTGGCCCCTCGCGTGGGTTTTGAGCTTGAGTTGATGAAGATGGGCCGCGCTGGGCCCCCACTTGAGCCACGCCGCAGTTCGCATGCAGGCAAGTCTGGGGACCCCCGTTCCCAGAATGCCGACAGTAGCCCCGGGCCCAAGGCACGCTCGGGCTTGACCTAGCAGGGGAGCGAAGGGGCAAGCGCGAAGCGCCATGGGCCCCAACAGCCTGCGGCCTAGGGCACTGCGTGGCGACTGATTGGACGTGGGCATATGCGCTTCCCCACGACGCCTCAGCAACTGTCCAACTTAACAAGTCCCAGCTTGCAGAGAAAACGGTCATGATTACCTGCGCTCGTGGTGCTCGGCGGTTGGCCTCCTCTTGCTATAAGTACGGGGCCGAGCGAGCCCCTTCAGTCCATGCCTTCCTGCTGCTCCTCTTCTTCTTCTTTGTTCTTGCTCCTCCTTACGCCAATGGCACCAATCCGCCGGTTCTCTGTAGAAGAGAAGGGAAAGGCCCCCCGAGAGGGTCCTGACCCACTTCCGCCGAAGAAGCGGCTGGCCCTCCGCCAACGAGATGAGGGTGCTCAGCAGGATGCACCGAGGCCCCGGTACGAGTGGCCTCCGCCTGGGTTTCCGCTACCCTTGCACGCCCGCATCGTAGGTCCTGGGGGAGAAGGCGTTGAGCGACGTCGACGGTGCCGCCGTCAACACTGGAGAGTCACGATGGTCCGCGTTGTTCCCCCTGGAGTCCATGCCGAGCGCTCCTCTCGCGAGCTACTGCTCCACGCCACCATGCCTCCAAGCTCTTGGATCCGCCTCCCTCCTTCCTTCGCCTTCGAGATGCCGCCGAGCGGGGCTCTGGTGCTCTGGCTACAGCACGCCGACTGCGGCACCCTTGCGACCAGAGCGTAGGTCGCGGTCGTCGCTCTGGGCAAGGTCTTCATGACCCGGGGCTGGGGCGGAATTGCCTGGGTCTGCCGGACGGTAGGCGCCCTCGTAATTCATCTTGAATACGACGGCGCCTCCCTGATGTTCTTCAAGGTCTTTGATGCTGAAGGACGCCGGTTGGAGTGCTGCCCTAGGGAGAGCGGCAGGGGCGACGAACTGGCGAGGACCTGGCCCACCCATCGTCCCTCCAGCAGCTCCTCAAGCGGGAGCGGAGGAGCTGGGGAATCCAGTGGCTCCCCCGAGCTCCTCGCAACTCCGGAGACGAGCGACGACAGCTACGAGCCCTCGAGCTCGCTCCATGCTCGGAGCAGGGCAGCTGCGTCCAGCCGCCGATGCCACTGATCTGGATGGGGTTGGCGCTGACGTTGGGCGGCCCACTGTTGATGATGGCGTCCCCTGCGGAGGCGCGGGCAATTAGCGTTCCTTAGGATTAGTACTTTTGTTCCCTGCGAGGAATCGAAGCAACACCCCGTGGGGGTATGTAAGGCGCCTGCCATGTCTTCTGTGAACATTATATCCTTAATATGAATCAATGCGAGGTGCTTGTTCTGTTATGGCTCGGCTCCCCCTTTCTATCCTCACGAGGACTTGGTGCTCTACGCTGACAGGTCCCAGTCCCCAGGCAGGCTTCAGCCGTCGCTAGTATGCCAGGTCGCGATGCCGTGGTCACGGCCAGGAGGTGAGCGGCCCGAGGTCCGTTAAGACCCCTGAGTCACGATGCTCGGGAGGTCCCCTTTAGCGCTCAAGCAGCCCTCGCTAAGCGAGAAAGGAAGGCAACATCGCCATGACAGAGCCGCACTGGGCGAGGGTTTTGCGCTGCGTTGGTCCAACTCTTGCAAGGGCGTGACTTATCTCTTGAGTTTGATGTAGTTCCTCGATGAAGCGCCTGGACCGAGCGGTGGCATCTGAGGCGCTGCTGGGTTAGGGCCTCGCGAGCTTCTTTCCGCTCCCCCGCACTTTCCTTAATGCTCTACGTCCTCAGGTCCTGGCCCTCGAGCAAGCTCACCCGCCGCTGGTATGACAGGTCGCGATGCCGTGGGTCAAGGCCAGGGGGTGAGGGCTGGAGAGCCAGTAGGAGCCCATGAGTCGCGATGCTCAGGCGCCCCCCTTTTAACGTGCAAGCGGTCCGTGCCGGAGAGAGGGAGAGGCAGCTCACCACGTCCCTAGCGTTGCTCCTGGAGAAGGTCCTGCACACCAATCATAAAGAGAAACAAGACCTGTTGTTATGGTTGCCAGCCAACCTTTGGTCGCTCCGGGGGGTGATTGGGGCACTGAGGGCCTGGTGAGGTGGTGCCTTGCGGGGCTGCTGCGGCCAGAGCTCGACCACTCAGATTTATCGGCATTGCAGGGACGGACCCGTGCGCAGATGCCGTGCCAGAGTGAGCGGCTCCATAGGTAGGCATCAATCGAGCAGGCAATTAGGTCGGATACGTTAAGCACGCAGGAGGAAATTCATTTTAAGCAGATGCAGGAAAAGCAAACGTCGCTGGGCCATGCCCGAGCAGCTCGGGGGTGATGCAGCCCAAGGGGCGCCCCCAACAAGGTGAGCAAAGAGCATAAGCAAAACGGATACATGCCGTAGGGACGGACCCACGCGACCTGGGAATGATGCGGCCCTGTGGGCGCTCCCAGCTAAAAACAGGACTTAGAAAGATGTCACCTGGTGCCGTTGAAGACGAAGTGATGTTGAAGAAGTGGGCGCGGCGCGATGATGACATCGACCCTCACGAGCCCCTAGGCCCAGGAGGCTCGGGAGGCTCCCGAGGCGCAGGTGGGTCTCCGAGGGCCATCTCCATCTCTGCCAGGACCGCACGATGCCTGACTTCCTGAGCCTCCAGAATGCTCCTCAGCAGGCGCTGATGAGCGGCGACTGCGTTCGGCAGGCCGAAAGGCATGCAAACGTAGCTGTGGGGTGGACCTTTGCAACGCCCCACGCATGAAGGCCAGAGGCACTCCTGAGACGCGGCTCGGTTGAGCCCTGGCACATGCAGCCCACCATCCTCGCCTGGATGTGGGGCCACGGTGGGTAAGCGGTGGCTGCCGCGCATGACTCTTGACTCCTGCAGCTCCTGGGTGTTTCTTGAGATGAACTCCTGTGGGTTTGGTCTTCCGTGCCTTGTACCTTCCTGAGGGAAACGTGCCTGGAAGCACCCCTCCAAGTGGTGCCCGAGCACCTCCCTCATGGCCTTGTTAAGGTCGGTGGCTCTCCAGGAAAGAGCCCCCGAGCCCTGACTGAGGAGGGCGCTGGGCGCGCCTTCCTATGCGAGAGAGGGTGGCGCTCCCTGATCGGGCGCGGATCCTGACGCAATGCCTCCGGAGGCGCCTGCCTCCTTGTGGCTTGGGCCAGGCGAAACCTTCTTCTTCTTAAGGGTCGCCTCGGGAAGTCTTCCATTCTTGTGGTCTGGGTCTTCAATTGCCGCGGCTTGGAACGCGCGCTCAAGTGAACACACTGCGTCCCTTTCCTCACAGGGCACGGTGATGACTCCACCGCTTCTTGGCATCTTGAGGACATTGTATCCATGGTGAGTTACTGCCATGAACTTGGCCAGGGCTGGGTACCCGAGGATGGCGTTGTATGGCAGACGGATGTGGGCGACGTCGAAGTCGATGAGCTCAGTGCGGTAGTTGTTGCGCTGCCCGAAGGTGGCTGGAAGACGAACCTGCCCTATCGGAATAGTGGAACCATCAGTGACTCCTGAGAAGGGCTTGGTTGGCTGAAGCTGATCGTATGGCACTTGGAGATTGTCGAACGTCTCGATAGACAGGACGTTGAGTCCTGCTCCACCGTCAATGAGGGTCCTGGTGACCTGCACGTTGCTGATGACCAGGGAGCAAAGCATCGGAAGGACTCCGGCCATTGCCGCGCACTTGAGTTGATCCGCTGAGCTGAACGTGATAGCACACGTAGACCACCTGAGTGGGCACGTGGCCTCATGCTTGGGGAGGACGCGCTGTGAGGCTGGGGCCTGCGCGCCACCCAAGATGCAAGCGATCGCGCGCGGCTACTGGAAGCCCCCAGCCCCCTCGTCTTGATGTTGGTCTTCGTTCCTTCTTGGTGGTGGTGGCAGAGGAGGAAGGTCTGCGTTACCATGCGGGCGATCCTCACGAGGCTGATCTCTCCAGCCTCCCTTGCGAGGCTGGTCCTGCCAGCAATCCTCGCGAGGTCGGTCACGCCACCCTTGGCGAGGGCCACGGTCTTCCCCTCGTCCACCACCTATTCCTCCTCCTCGGCCATAGCCCTTGTCGTTGCGCTCGTGGCGTCGGCCGACATGTCCATCTCTCACGGCCCTGAGCTCTTGACATTCGTTGGTGTTGTGGTGTGGAGGTTGTGGTACACGCAGTACCGGCTGCCCTTGGATGACTCAGGCTGATCCCTGCCTCGCTTGGTGTCTGGCTCTGCTGCAAGCACGGTAGCCCCCTTGCGCTTCACGTCCTTGGCCTTGGGTTTCTTCTCTTCTGGGTTGGCAGCCGGAAGTTCGAGGAGGGAAAGGCGCCCTTCCTCAGCTCGGGCGCACTTGGTCGCCAAGTTGAATAGCTACAGGGTTGTGCACAGGTCTTCGTGGATTGCTAGCTCCTCCTTCATCTTGATGTCGCGCACGCCATCGGAGAAGGCCGAGATGATGGCTTCTTCAGTCACCTTGGGGATCTTGAGGCAAGCGTTGTTGAAGCGCTGGATGTATTTCTGCAGGGTTTCCCCTTGCTGCTTCTTGATGCGGCGCAGATCGCTCATGGCCAGTGGCCGGTCGCGAGTGCCCTGGAAGTTGGCGATGAAGCAGGTGCGCATCTTGTCCCAGGAGGAGATCGTACCAGGAGCCAGGTTCAGGAGCCAGGTGCGGGCCCTGTCCTTGAGCGCCATGGGAAACCAGTTCACCATGACCCTTTCTTCTCCGTTGGCTTCTTTGATGCACAACTCGTAGAGCTGCAGGAACTCCGCGGGGTCCACCGTGCCATCGTAGTGAGGGGGCAGGTCAGGCTTGAACTTTCCTGGCCATCCGACGCCGCGTAGCTCGGGGGTGAGGGCGTGGCAGCCGGCTGTGGCCACCGGTTCCCTTTGCTGGTACTGAGCTTACTCTTGGGGATTGCCGCGCACCGCCGCTTGAAGCAGGGAAGGGTCTTGGCGTGGAGGTGCAGGGACGCGATCGTGGCGCGCCGGTGCTGGGAGGGCGCGAGCACCTTCTCGGGGACGAGGGATCTCTTGGCAGCTCCTTTCTTGCTGCGCAGGCCCCAGATGCGGAGGGTCTCGCCCTGGGGCTGCGCGCCTTGGAGCCAGGGCGCCTTCTAGGGGAGGTGGTGGAGGCACCTCCTGATCTTCGCCTCCCACACGGAATGGAGGGTGAGGCAGTGAGAAGGACGGCAAGGGGGAGCCGCCTGCTGCGCTGACGAGCTCGGTGATGTGGGCGAGCCAGTCCTCGTAGAGGTCGTTGACGGGGCGGTAGTGCAGGAGCTCTCTTGCCAGGAGCACCGTAGCGTGCGCATCCACGGGGGCGCGACGGGCGTGGGATGATGAAGCAGCTGGTGTTGGTGATGGTGTGGCGGTGCGGCCCTCCCGCCGCACTGATGGATGCTGGGACGAGGCCTGCTGCTCGTTCCCCACCGGACCGGTGGCGGCATTGGCGGCAGGCGATGGGGAACGATGAGAGCGACCGCCGACGAGCGCCGTCTAGGCGACGTGGGTGGCGAGAGCAGCCCGGCGCTTGGCGCGAGCCCGACGAGCGTCAGCCATGGACATGATGGAAGATCACACGCGAACAGCGGAAGAAAGATTCCGACGCACCCCTACCTGGCGCGCCAAATGTTGGATTTCGGGTTCCGGCAGACCCTTGAGGTTCGAACACTAGGTGCATGCAGAGATCTCTCCCCTACCGATGATCTACGTCCAATCTCCTCGCGTGATCTAAGCTGGAAACAACGAACAACACAAGGGACACGAGGTTTATACTGGTTCGGGCCACCGTTGTGGTCTAATACCCTACTCCAGTGTGTGGTGTGGTGGATTGCCTCAGGGGCTGATGATGAATAGTACAAAGGAAGAACAGCCTCGCGAGAGGTGTTCTTAAGCTAGTGCGATGAACTGCTAGGGTGAGTTCAGTCGCCTTTCTCTCTCTCTCTGCTAGGGCTCTACCAGATTTCTAGCTCCTCTCTCTACTCTGTGGTGGCTAGCTCTATTTATAGAGGCCCTGGGCCTCTCCCCAAATAATGAGCGGAAAGGGCGCCAACAATTGGCCATTTTGAAGGGGAACATCTAGTACAAGTTATCCTGACCAAAGGTGGTCTTCGGCTGCCAAAAGTACTGGCGATGAGGCCACCTTGGGCTCCATGGTAACCTCCACCCTGCCGCTCTGCTGGTCTTGGTCTCGTTGCACCAGAATGGTAACCTTTGCTTGATGCCTTTGCCTATGATTGCCCCCTTTGCACCAAAGAGGAAACAAGGACACTGCGCAGGTCGGCGCCCGCCTGGCACCCGCCTGGCCTCGATCGTCATGGCTTGCGTCACGGGTTCCTCGCGAGGTACCCCTGCCTTGATCTCTCCGCCTCCTCACGAGCCTTCCTGAAGAGGCTGCCTTTGAGGAAGCTTCCGGTCATCCGCCCCGCGAGGCTTGGCCCCTCGCATGGGTCTTGAGCTTGAGTTGATGAAGATGGGCTGCGCTGGGCCCCCACTTGAGCCACGCCACAGGCCGCAGGCAGGCAAGTCTGGGGACCCCCATTCCCAGAATGCCGACAACTACAGGTCCTCATATAACATATCAAGGACGCACCATCTTACCAGATTAACCATTCGACTTACCCATGTAGTGTGGGAAGAAAGAAGTATTGGGACTGCGTATCCAAGCAATTGATGCCATGGACTCCTTCGTACAACCTTGTAAGCGAAAAAGAAGTTGCAGTGTGCCTGTACAAAGAACTAGCATAAGTTCAGTTACCTACTCAGAATTTCAGTTAGCCACTTATTGCAAAATTGTTCAATTACGTTGCTTGGCTTAATTTAGTTTTCTACTGATTACATAATGCCACAGCCTGTTAATCATATTGTAGACTGCGCCTATCTATGTGTTTGATACTTACTGTTAAGAATTACCTGTTTGCCTGAACTTAAATATCTACTTGTTTTTTTAACTGCTTTGCTGCTGCAACAGCAGGTTACAATGATGTTAATAACTACTTTTCAGCATCCAATTGAAACTCTTTAATTCCTTGTTTGTTTAACTGGTTTGCTATTATAACTCCCAGTTGAGATGTTTTGCTAACTTCAACTTTTCTGAATCCAATCGGAACTTTAATGGCAAAACAGTTTAGCCCAAGATCAAAGAGCGAGGTCCCCATGGACGTTGCATCATCCCACAGCAGTGGCACTGGCCCAATCGTGCATTATGAATTGCCAACTGCTGATGCTCTAGAGGCTAAACTAGTGGTAGAAAAATATTCTACTTCTGCACTTAGAGATGAAGTTGACATGTTGAGGAAGCAAACAACACAATCACAAGCAGTACTCAAGACAACCATTAAATATTTGGTGGATTTCAAAACAAAGCAAGTTGAGACTAACCAGATTGTTAAGGTCCTGAAGTAAAAAGGAAATTAAATTCCTACTTGGTAAATCATAGGTGAAATGTTCATTCCATAGTTAATAACCATTGTGTTGTCTTTTCATGTAATCAATCAAACCATTTGTTTTAGAGATCATGTAATAATTATTTTTTTGTTTTTTGTTTGTAATTTTATTTGAGCACAAGTCTGTATTAATTGATAAGACTCGGAGACATTTCATTTGGATTGTTGTGCCAGACCTACAAATATGCCAATTGGGCTGAATGTGCATTCAGCAATAGTAGTATAGATGGACCATAAGTGGCACGCATCGGAAAGGGCCAAGATGTTGGCTAAAAAAAGGATGCTGTTGTAGCCAAAAAAAAGTACAGCGGCCTGGCTTATGTATGTTAGTTGATATTATTGATCCATATACTCTATAACTGTTTATATGTCTGTTAGTTCCGTACATTCTTGGTTGATTGACTCAGTATTTGAATCTTGATACATCACTTCTGTACATATCTAAATGGGAGTACACATTATGCTGCGTGTGACATTTGAGTTGGACATGAAGTGTTCCAAATATTCAAATTCACCTTAAACTGGATTCTAGTTTCTGAATTTGAGTATCGGCATTTGTAAACCATATTCATATATGAAAGTGGAATACATCTTTGTCGTCCTTTTGAAGATATATAAAAACACATAGAATGATTTATAAAGATTCATATAGGAATACAATATGGATTCGAATTTAGTTGGCAGGGTAAACGTGGATGCTTATTGTCCCAAAATTCGAAAGAAACAGCAAAATGTCGAATCCCACATTGGCTGCCCGAAGCCAAGTGTTTGGGAGATGGAAATTACTGTCTACCCATTACATGGACAATCCATCGGCCCGATTTCCACTGCTCTAAATAGGGGTAGGTTAGTAGCTTCAATTAGACGTGGCACGACCGCCTCTGAGCCCATTCCGACACAGTGGGCATCAAACATGGGTGGCAAAACTCATTTGATTCAAGCTCGTCCGAAAGACCTCTGTTTCTCCCTCCATTCCCCATTCATACACGGTGGGTGGCAAAATACCCTCTCCTCGTCCGAAATAGATGTAGGCTAATATTTTAAATAGGGGCAGATGTGTAACTTCCATTAGACGTGACACAACTGCCCTACCTGTCAGCCCCGTTCATACACCGTCGGCGCCAACCGTGGGCGGCAAAACACCCTCTCCTCGCCTGAAATCGATGTAGGCTAATATTTTAAATAGGGGCAGATGTGTAACTTCCATTAGACGTGACACAACCGCCCTACCTGTCAGCCCCATTCATACACCATGGGCGCCAACCGTGGGCGGAAAAACACCCTCTCCTCGCCCGAAATAGTTACCGGCAAATATTTGGGAGATGCGATATTACCGTCCTATCCCCAACCGACGATACGTCCAAATTTGAAATGGGGGATAAGTTCGTAACTTTCCCATATTTCAGACAGGCGCGTCCCAAAAACATGGTTCCCCGTACCTCTCCCTCCATTTTCCCGTTCATACACCATCCGTGCTAGAACACCCCATTCCCACACCAGCCTCTGTCCGTCACCCCATCCATCGCCGCCGTCCTCCACCACATCCATCGCCACCGTCCTCCACCATGCCGGAGTGCCTACCAAGACCGCGTCGTCCACTACTAGAGATGGACGTTTCTCATCCACGGCGACGGACCAATAGCATTGCATCGCGTCCTCTCATTTCATCGGCGCCATCGTCCTCTTTGCCGGGGCCGCTCACACGACCTTCTCTTCCACCGCAACAGGACTTATCCCTCGATGCACCCGTCTACCATCGCAGATCTGCTTCAACGCCACTAGCAGCCATCGCACCCCCAATGCCTACGCAGCGCCGCAAGAGAGGTGGTACTTCATATCTCCTCAACTTTTTGATCTCAACCAGAAAATAGATCTTAACTTGGTTACTCTACTTTCTTTTCAGCTCTTAGAATTTAGTTCTTAGTTCGAAGCAAACAATGGATGCTAAATATCATTTCTATGGTTTGCAGCTTCAAATCTGCCATGGCACAGCCATAATACGGTTTAATTGATCATGCTTAGGGTTTAATTGATCATGTTGGTTCCGTGGTGGTTTCTTTAATAGAAATCAGAGGGGAAACCCTCTTTTGCTAAAAAATATATGCTTAGAGTTTCCCCCTTTTATGATCACTATACGATCAGAATTCATGCTTCTGTCATAATAACACTGCTCCACCCATCAAGCTAAACAAGCTTAGTTGTTCAAATATGAATCTGATATTTTTAAAACATAGTTGTTTAATTGGTCAGCTAAATGTTCCTAAATTAGTTTCGAAAATGCATGTTCGCCGCTCGGGTGTGTATCTCTGTGTGTGGTCTGGTCAGCACGGTTGGGGAGGTGAACTTTGCATATGCATGGGTTTATAGGGAGACACTCTCCGAGTTGAAACCGCAATGCATTCCATAGATAATCTGACTACTTTTTATGTTTTCATGAATCTCAGATTCTAAACCGCATCATAATGATTATGAGCTTGCGCGCATGAAAAGAATAAAGCAGAACAATGCCATGGCTATCAAACTTGGCATTAAGGGATTGAAATCAAGTCTGGATGCAATGCAATGCAAACACTCTCCACCTACAGATTCATGCTCAGCATATGATCCTAACAGTGATTCTGAGCTAGAGGGAGACCTAAGTCAATGTAGCTCCCTAGTGGAGGAGTCAGAGGAAGATGCCCTATTTTATTCACCCATCAAGGTACTTGCTCTAACTTTCCAAGGTTACATTGCTCGCACATATCTTGCAACTGATGCTTTGCGTTGCTTCTACTTTGTTGAACTGCCATTAGCTTAGTTTACACATCGTGTATGTGAATACGCCCTGCCTATCCATTTTCAGTACATATTCCATCTGTCATCATACCATATTTATCCATTCAAATGTTGTTCTTGTGTATCAGACGTTCAAAAGGAAGAGGGCGATTGCTGATCATGGAGGAGCACAAGCAAAGTATTTGGAAAAGGTAGTGGCACCTGATAAATCAAATAGCCCATTAGGTGTAGTTGCAATATCACCTGACCCACAAAATACCCCAACTCTAGCCCTACTACACTGGTCATTTCTGATGCCCCAACTCAGCAGACCCCAAGTGCAGCAAACAGTATGATTATGCCAGTTGACATAGCACCAACTGTACGACGCAAAACCCCCATTCTAGCAAAGAGTACACCAAATCCAGTTGCCAAATCCCTTTTCGAACCAGAGAGAGCCCCAATTGCAGCAAATAGGACCCCTGTTCCATTTCTTCCCAGTTTAGAAGACGAAGCTTATGTTGTTGTCAGGAACTTTGTGCGCATCTTTCCTTCATGGAAAGATTATACCGCAGACACAGAACAATTTCCAGTCTTCCTCCGCAACTTACGCGTATGTAATGTACTAATGTTATTCATGGTCATTACTGCATATGTTTTTGCTGACAGAAGACACAAGATTTCATTCTTTTAAATAGGCGAGGCGCAAACTGGATTGTGATGACGAGCAAGGGTTGGTTGTGCTTTTCAAGCACTTGTTGATGAAGTATCGTTCCTACCTGAGGCAAGCGCACTTCGATGGCAAGACCCTGAACAAAATTTCTGTAAAGTCTCTGGTGCTACATTTATCCGACGGTGACTGGAATAATCTTGTTACACATTGGTCTCGGCTGCAGTGTAAGGTACTGTCTATGATATCACATCACAATTTGAACTACATTTCTGCATTTGCCTTAATGTCTCACTTGTACAAAAACTGTTATCATAAGAACATTCGTTCTCAAGGGACCATAGAATCTCGCAACTATACTGCACACTGCATTGCTCTTGTGAGTACCTCTTGCCCTGTATGACCATACTTACTTTCATAACTGTTTGATTATGTAGCATCACTATACATGTTTGCCTCGTAATCGTCCATTTGGTGGACATTATAAGATCTGTATGGACTCTTACATAAATCTAGAATCAACCCAATGCTTTTGAAGAGGTTTAGCTCTGCAGTCCTCTTGTAAGGACTGAACGTGGTCTATCACTGTACTTACATTAATAGCTACTCCCTCTGTCCCATAATATAAGAACGTTTTGTACAGTACACCAGTGTTAAAAACACTCTTGTATTATGGGAAGAGGGATTGGTTCATTTTTTAGCATTCTGCATCTTATCTCCCTCGTCCACCATTTACTAAAAAATATTAGATCTATATTTAATCTTACCAACAAGTAGAATACACAGACAATGCCAGTGTAGAAGTATAGCCCATTGCTCTTGTCAGTACATTTTGTCCTGTGACGCATGTACTTCCAGGGATTGGTAGTTGATTATGTAGCATCAATCTGCATCTTATCTTCATTATCCTCTATCCCTTCTAGTATTATCATATCCATAATTACTCTCTACAAAGTGTAGAGTACATGCAATGCTTATGAAAAAGATTCTGTGCTGAAATTCTTGAGTTATCCTTCCCTTGCCATGGAGAAGTGCATTATAAAGCCGGTGTTAACTGTTAATGTAAGTCAGTCCTTCTAAAGCCTTTATCCTCAACTGCTGTTTAATTTGCTCATACTCCCTATCGTTTACTGCTGTTTAATTTGCTGTTTATACCAAAATGCATGTTCGTAAGAACCGTAAGTTCTAAGTTTTACTTGTAAAACCAAATTCCTTATTCATACCATGCACATTACTTAATACTCCCTATATCTATGCTTGTTTTTGTGGATCTATAATCCAGTGTATGGTGAAGCAGCCCACGTTTGCACCTTGTCATCTCCTGTTTTATCTTACTGATGTGGCTGATGATATGAACAACATGCCATGCACATTATCCAAAATAGATACAATGATTTTCTTTGCCCTTCATCTATGCTTGTTATGTTGACATGGTAATCCAGTAGTGTGGTGAAGCTCCCCGCATTATGAACAATGCCAAATTATGCTATTGATATTTTGAACATACTCTTTATTTTCTAATTTGAAATTGGATAGAATTGACAGAACAGTTATCATATTTGTTTATACACATGCAAAACCTGTCGTCTCTCTGCTTTATTTCAGAGTGATATGCCTGATGGCATGCACAAGTCTGCTGAAGGCTGTGAGACAAACCCAACATATATTGCAACAAAGAAGGCAAAACATCTTGAAGATAGCGAGACAACCCCAAAGTCTTGTCTTGATGCAGTGTTCAAGTTACTTGAGACTAACAGTCAGACAAGCTCACAAAATTCGTTGTCTGAATCAGTTCAACTTCTTTAGTCCCAAGTTCTAGCAGAAAGGCATTCTGCAACTCAACTTCGACTTGAAGTCCTATCTCTAAGAAAGATTGAGAAGAACACCAATGAGAACCTCATTGCTAAACAGCTACACCTGGAAGCTATGACCGACATGCTAGGCTGGTCTCACAGCCTTGCTCAGCATCTTGCGTAGCAGTTCCCCCGCAAGGCTAACCTTTCTTGAACTGTCTTGGAAGTGGTCTCGGTTCAGTATTATTTTGTTATGCTGCAATGGTGCCCAATTTTTATAATCTGCTTCTTCGTTGCGCTTTATGATCACTGGTGGCGAACTTTGATGCCCAGTGGATGTAATATACCTTAAATCCTTTATTGTGTAGTGTAGGTTTATTCTTAGTTACTATGCCGTAATTTCTTTATTGTACAGAGTAGGTTTGTTCTTAATTCCTACTAGTTACACAGCAGCCGAAATGAACCCCGGCCCATGATTGTGCGAATCAAATCACGGGATTTCAACAGGCCAAAATTGTCTGGGTCCTTGTTTGGCCCAATCAGATATCTGCTGCGAGCAGGCCGGATGCAAACCGGGCCGTAGTTAGGCCCAACTATATGACGGGCTTTTAACATGCCGAAATTAATATAGGGCCAAAATGTTAAATGGGCCCTTAACATGACAAAACTAATATCGGGCCGAATTACTAAGTGGGCCTTTAGCAAGTGGGTCCAAAAGCATAGTGTCCTGTTAACGGGCCGAATCTGATATGGGCCATAATTGAGCCCAAAGCTTCTTAAAGGGCCGGACCTGATCTGGGCCGTAATTTGGCCCAGAACGTGGTAGGATTTTAACGGGTCGGATCTCATATGGGCCACTATTAGGCCCGGAGCGTGGCAGGCCATTAATGGACCGGATCAAATATGGGCCGGCATTTGGCCCAAAACATGGCAGCCAGTTAATGGGTCGGCCTACTAGGGACATCAAATCTTGTGGGCCTATAGCTGGGCCAGTCCATTAATGTCGGCGAAATCTCGTGGGCCTTTAGCTTGGCCGACCCATTATGACCCGCAAGAATCTTGTGGGCCTTTACATGGGCCAGCCCATTATGGCACACAAAAATCTTGTGGGCCTTTACCTGGGTCGGCCCATTATGGCCCGTAAAATCTTTTGGGCCTTTAGCTGGGCCAGCCCATTATGGTCCGCAAAATCTCGTGGGCCTTTAGCTGGGCCGGCCCATTATGGTCCGCAAAATCTTGTGGGCCTTTAGTTGGGCCGGCCCATTTAAACTTGTTGGGTCGTGCCACGTGTTGACGTATCATAGGCGCCTTCTGTCCAGTGAGTGGATGACATTTGTCCCGACGATGAGCCGACACGTGTTTCCTCTAGCCAATGATGATTTTACAAGTGGAAAATCCCCATTGGTCGGGGCTGTTAACGGGTTATCGGATCCAAACCCCGACCCGATAGCTTAACGGTGCTTCGTTACGGTGGATGCCACGTGTCGGTCACCCTTGACGAAAGCACTTCTGTGACACGTGATTTATCGTCATGGAAGTGGACACTTCCGTGATGATAATTTTGGTAATGTCATGGAACACTTCTACGACAGCACAAGTATGACTATCTTGATTCTATCATAAATTTGTCATGGATGGACATGCATGACAAAAAAAGCGACCTACTGTGACAAACACGTATCATCACGGAAGTGTATTTTTTTGTAGTGAAGATAAATCCAAAGGGGAAACTCAATTCTTTACAAGAGAGTAGAGGGGGAGGAGAAACATAAGATCCAACTATAATAGCAAAGCTCGCGATACATCAAGATCGTGCCAAATCAAGAACACGAGAGAGAGAGAGAGAGAGAGAGAGAGAGAGAGAGAGAAAGAGATCAAACACATAGCTACTGGTACATACCCTCAGCCCCGAGGGAGAACTACTCCCTCCTCGTCATGGAGAGCACCGGGATGATGAAGATGGCCACCGGAGAAGGATTCCCCCTCCGGCAGGGCGCCGGAACGGGTCTAGATTGGCTTTCGGTGGCTACAGAGGCTTCTGGCGGCGGAATTCCCGATCTATTGTGTGTTCTGGAAGTTTTAGGGTACGTCGGTGGAGCTTCAGGGGCCCCACGAGGCAGGGGGGCGCGCCCCCACCCTCGTGGGCACCTCCCTTCTCTCTTGACGTGGGGTCCAAGTCCATCCGGTAGCTTTCTTTCCAAAAATAACTGCTCCAGTTGATTTCGTTCCGTTTCAACTCCGTTTGATATTCCTTTTCTTCGAAACACTGAAATAGGCAAAAAATAGCAAATCTGGGCTGGGCCTCCGGTTAATAGGTTAGTCCCAAAAATAATATAAAAGTGGATAATAAAGCCCAATATTGTCCAAAACAGTAGATAATATAGCATGGAGCAATCAAAAATTATAGATACGTTGGAGACGTATAAGCGGCGCCACTCTAAGTCCCGCCACAGCAAGAGCAGTGATACCGGCACAGGAGATAATAACACTCCGAATAGCGCCAAAGACAACAACAATCCCCTCCAGCATGATGTAGAGCCGAAGGACGAACAAGCTAGCCCCCTAGAGCGGGTAGCAGATGGAGAACCGGAGGAGGACAATTACATGCCTCTCTCTGAAGACGAGGCGAGCCTCGGCGACGACGAGTTTATTGTGCCTGAGGACCCCGTCGAACAAGAGCGCTTCAAGCGCCGGCTTGTGGCCACGGCAAATAGCCTGAAGAAAAAGCAGCAAGAGCTTCAAGCTGATCAAGACTTGCTAGCACACAAGTGGACCGAAGTCCTTGCGGCCGAGGAGCATGAACTCGAGCGCCCGTCCAAAATGCAGGTTGCTACCTCACCTCGAGGAGGAAGCATTGAAACCTCATTCACCAGTGTACAATGTGGCTGACTGGCCACTACGCGGCCGAGTCAGTAAGGCATTTCAGCCTAAAGTTCAGCCCACACCCCGTCGCCACTCAGTCAAAAATACTAAGGCCCGGGGCAACACAGAGGACCTGCGAGACATATTGGACAATAAGGAAAAATTACAAGGTCAATATAAGGGACATGGGCACGTGCACCCACATGGGACGATGATCGCCGCATCGGATACACCAAGTGTAAATTCGGCCGGGCCGAATACAGCAGACAAGACTCATATGAACCGTGTCGGGATATAGCCCGGCATAGAGGTGCCGCACACCCCCTATGCTTCACTGATGAAGTTATGAATCATGAATTCCTGGAGGGTTTCAAACCTGTAAATATCGAATCATATGATGGCACAACAGATCCCACTGTATGGATCGAGGATTTCCTCCTCCACATCCACATGGCTCGTGGTGATGATCTACATGCCATCAAGTACCTCCCACTAAAACTCAAAGGACCAGCTCGGCATTGGCTGAATAGCTTGCCAGCAGATTCCGTCAGCAGTTGGGAGGATCTGGAAGACGCATTTCTCAACAACTTCCAGGGCACTTATGTGCGGCCACCGGATGCTGATGACTTGAGCCACATAACCCAGCAGCCAGGGGAATCGGCGAGACAATTCTGGACACGGTTCCTGACTAAGAAAAATCAAATTGTAGACTGTTGGGATGCAAAGTCCCTAGTGGAATTCAAGCATAATATCTGCGATGAATGGCTCGCCCGACACCTCGGCCCGGAGAAGCCGAAATCTATGACAGCCCTCACGACACTCATGACCCGCTTTTGCGCAGGCGAGGATAGTTGGCTGGCTCGCAGCAACAACACATCAAGGAATCCGGATACCTCTTGGATACCAAAGATGTTAAGGGTAGGCAACGTCGTAACAGACCAAAGCGCCGCAATAACGACGATAACACCGAAGATACGGCAGTCAATGCCGGATTCAGAGGCTCTAGA
This sequence comes from Triticum dicoccoides, assembly GCF_002162155.2. Classification (NCBI taxonomy): domain Eukaryota; kingdom Viridiplantae; phylum Streptophyta; class Magnoliopsida; order Poales; family Poaceae; genus Triticum; species Triticum dicoccoides. The sequence goes on along the minus strand of NC_041392.1, from coordinate 592,791,519 downwards.
TCCGGTCAGCGGAAAAAGCCATTTAAAAGAAATACTCCGGCTCCGTCCAGTCTGGATCACATACTGGATCACTCGTGTCAAATCCACGACACACCCAAAAAGCCAGCCAATCACACCAACAGAGAATGTTGGGTGTTCAAGCAGGCTGGCAAGCTAAATGCCGAAAACAAGGACAAGGGGCTGCATGGCGATGACGAAGAGGATCCCCAGCCGCCGAACACAGGAGGACAGAAGGGGTTCCCCCGCCCCCACAAGTGAAGACGGTGAACATGATATACGCAACCCACATTCCCAAGAGGGAGCGGAAGCGTGCACTAAGGACGTCTATGCGATGGAGCCCGTCGCCCCAAAGTTCAACCCATGGTCTGATTGCCCGATCACCTTCGATCGTAGGGGCCACCCCACTAGCATCCGTCATGGCGGATCTGCCGCACTGGTCCTAGACCCCATCATTGACGGATTTCACCTCACTCGAGTCCTGATGGACGGCGGCAGCAGCCTGAACCTGCTTTATCAGGATACTGTGCGAAAAATGGGTATTGATCCCTCGAGGATCAAACCCAGCAAAACCACCTTTAAAGGCGTCATCCTAGGTGTGTAGAGGCCCATTGCACGGGCTCAATCACACTGGAAGTGGTCTTTGGATCATCGGACAACTTCCGAAGCGAAGAGTTAATCTTCGACATCGTCCCGTTTCGTAGTGGCTATCATGCACTGCTCGGACGGACTGCATTTGCAAAATTCAATGCAGTGCCGCATTACGCATACCTCAAGCTCAAGATGCCAGGACCTCGCGGGGTCATAACAGTAAATGGAAACATAGAACGCTCCCTCCGTACGGAAGAGCACACTGCGGGCCTTGCAACAGAAGCACAAAGCAGCCTGTTCAGGCAGACCACTCATTCGGTGTCACAGCCCCCGGACACCTTCAAGCGAGTCCGGAACAAGCTGCAACAGGATCGCCTGGCATGATCAGAGCTCGCCTAGTAGTTCGGCCCCCGTCCCAGTCCCAGCAAAGCGACGAAATCCGTGCCGTGCGTACATAACTACGCATTGAAAATACCATGGACATAGGCGGGGGCACGACCAGGACATGCCCCACATTGTGGCTTAACCACACTAGGGGCTTCACACCTCTGGCATTCCTTTTCTCTTTCAGGGCCTAACTCTCCGGAAGACCTCTCCGGCAGTATGATCGCTGGACACATTCCGGAAGTAGAAACCAAGGCGGTGAGAAGCTAAGATGAACACGGGAACCGTCAGGTGGTCTCTAAGTAATAATTGATATACCCGCTTTTCACTATTTATGCGTAACTTGCCCTTGGATAGGACATTTCGAATTGTCCTACTTTATGCTTATTGCACTACTTGTACCAGTACGCTTCAACGTATTATTTAAATAACAATGCATATCATTAATATGTCACTGCATTATTTAAGTTTTTCTCTTTCTCTTATATGTCCACTTACGACAATCCGCACCCGCATGTTCGGGTACGGTCAGTTCTCCAGGGGTTCTCGTTTACCCCATAATACGACGCAAGAAGTCGGAACACTTTCGACAGTGTGGCACACCGAACTTATAGCATTATATGCATCAGCTCCGAATCATGTCTTTGGTAAAATGTTGGGTTGCCCGGCTCCCATGCTTTGGTACCTTACGTTCCGCTATATCGGATAAGGTAGCGGTGGGAGAACTACTGCGATTTTGTACCGGTTCTTCTGGACGAGCACCTCAGTAGAGAAAGCCAAAAACTGACTGTCATGATAAGGCGAGAGACTGGTCGCTGTTCGGGAGGTCTCAAGTCCTTAAAGAATTTTTCCTCTTTGGGCGAGGAGTCGGCCTTGTCCGGCTTAGGCGTGTATAGCGCCCCAAATTCGGCCCTCCGAATACCAGGGGCTTCGCCAAAATTTAAAATCATAGACTTCTATGGCTAAGTGAGAGTGATAAAGCATTATAGTCCGATTGCCTGGTTCGTTGTGCTGAACACCTCCCTTGGAGGACCCAACATTAGGGTAAAGAGTGTTCAGGTTTATCCCGAACACCCCGGTACTAGTTACGTGGGGGCAGAAGCCGACGATTGGCCAACTCTCAAATTTTATAAACGGCCACACAAAAGGTAATATTTTAAATTAAGAAAGCGTCGCATGGCGCAAATGAACTCGTTTCATATTATAGGATCACATGAGAATGTTCATTCAAAAATTACATCCTTGGCACACTCATCTGCCACTAGGCGGGAACCCTCCAGCAGACCCTCATAATAATTCTCGGGGTAGCGATGCTCCTTGCCCTCTGGCGGCCCCTCCTTCACCAGCTTCATGGCGTCCAGCTTCGCCCAGTGCACCTTCGCCCACGCAAAAGCCCTGCATGCACCCTCGATGCAAACGGACCACTTGATGACTTCAAGCTGCGGGTAGGATTCCACAAGCCGCCTCACCAGGCCGAAGTAGCTGCCAGACAGGGGCTCGCCAGGCCACATCCGGACTATAAGGCCCCTCATGGCATGTTCGGCCGCCTTGTGAAGCTCGACCAACTGCTTCAGCTGGTCGCTCAAGGGCACGGGGTGTTCGGTCCTAGTATACTGAGACCAGAACAACTTCTCGGTTGAGCTCCCCTCCTCAGCTCGGTAAAACTCTGCGGCATCCAGTACACTGCGGGGAATATCTGCAAACGCTCCTGGAGAGCTCCGAACTCGGGTAAGGAAAAGGGAAGTCTCCTTCACGTGCTTGATTTGTATAATGAATGCCTTACCCGCTGCTATCTTCTTCACCGCGCAATCTCCTGGAGGGCCTTGTGGGCTTCGACCTTGGCGCTCTGGACGCTTTCAGGCGCCTGCGCAAGCTCGGACTCTCGCGTCTTAGAATCCAGCTCCAAGGACTCATGCTTTTTGGCAAGAGCCTCGAGCTCTTGCTACACCTCGCCTACTCGGGCTTCTTGTTTCTCCCGTTCAATGCGTTCTTTGGCCGCTTTGTCTTCGGCCTCGGACAACGCCTTCCTCAGGGTCACCACCTCGGTCGAATCCATGATGATCCTATTACTTTATACCCAAACTTCTTTTTAACTATATAGACCGGGGTATTTCTTACCTTTGCTCTCTTTGAGCTGCCTCTTGGTAAGGCCGAGCTCGTCTTCGGACCGCTTCAGGTCCTGCTTCAGCGCAGCGACCTCCACAGTACGTGCGGCAGCGGCCAGCAGTGAAGCCTGCAAATACACATAGACATGCTCTAATTAGACTCCTGAGTTATCATTTGATCCTCTATTCGACTTTTCTTCACGAACGCCGAACAGAGCATCAGGGGCTACTATCTATGCGGCAATATTTTCTTATATTTTGATTGCTTACCTCAAAGCCTGTTAGGAGGCTAGCACAAGCTTCGGTCAGTCCGTTTTTGGCGGACTGAACCTTCTCGACCACCGCACTCATGATAGTGCGGTGCTCTTCTTCAATGGAAGCGCTGTGAAGCGCTTCCAGCAGGTTGTTCAGTGCCTCTAGTTGGACAGAGGACACCGGCACGGATGGTTGGCCCCCCTTGACGGGGGACCGCTTGCCGGAGTCCGGAGCCATCGAAGGTTCCGGCGCAGTGTCCGGCTGGGGCCCGAACTCGAAGCCCGTGGGAGCCTCGCTCCCTTGGTACCCAGGGTCCGGGAAGTCGCCGTGAGGCACCCCTAGGACCACCTCCCCTTGGCTCGGTGCCTGTTTAGACAACACCTCGGCGTTGTCCGTAGGGCGAGGGGTGGAAGCAGTCGGAATAGAACCGTTGTTCATATCCGATGAGTCTTAAGAGCCGCTCGACGAGGGTACATCGAGATGAGCTCAGGACGGACTGCATAATCAAGTTCGGCATGAGGAAAGGCAGCACAATAAAACATACCATGAAGTACTATGGTGTCCGGACACTTACGACTTCGCTAGGGGCTTGTCCCTGGGTAGCCACTCCTCGCCGCTGTCGGTGGCCGTCGTGGCACAGCCCGGAAGGAGGGTCCTTCCCTTCTTGGACCCTTCGGCCTCCCCGGATGGGTCGGCCTTTCTTTTCTTGTCTCCCCTGGCTGGGGGAAGAACTTTTCTCCTCCTCCTCCTCGTTTCCGCAGGAGGAGTGCGCGTCGGAGTCATCGTCCGATGACTCCGATACAACCTGGCGCCGGAGACTCTTTCGGGTCCCCGCGGCCTTCTTCTTGGTCTTCTTTTCCGGCACCTCGTACGGTGCCGGAGTCAGCATCTTCGTTAGAAGAGCGTCTGCAGGGTCTTCGGGCAGCGGGGCTGGGCTATTAAGCTGCTCTGCCGTCCCTATCCAGTCATGTTAATGACATGGAAGTTCAGATCCTACACACAACTAAACCGGGGCAAATAGATACCCTGAGAAATATAAAAAGCCTACCGGATTGGCGCGGTGCTTTGTGTTGAGTCCGCGGTCCTCGTTGAGGGGGGGGAGGAATCTCGGCGCTCTTGAACAGCACCCTCCAGACGTCCTTGTGTGACATGTCATAGAGCTCTCGCAGCATCTGGTGCTTGGCCGAGTCGAACTCCCACAAAACAAATGCCCGTCGTTGACACGGAAGGATCCGGCAGGAGAGCATGACCTGGACCATGTTGACAAGCTTGATTTTCTTGTTCATCATGTTCTGGATGCAGGTCTGGAGTCCGGTCAGCTCTACTGAAGAACCCTAGGACAGGCCCTTCTTTTTCCAGGAGGTGAGCCACGTGGGGATTCTGGATCGAAATTCGGGGGCCGCCACCCAGTTGGACTCGCGTGGCTCGGTGATGTAGAACCACCCCGATTGCCACCCCTTTATGGTATCCACGTAGGTGCCCTTGAGCCAGGTGACATTAGGCATCTTGCCCACCATGGCACCTCCGCACTCTGCTTGCTGGCCGCTCACCACGTTCGGTTTGACATTGAAGGTTTTCAGCCATAGGCCGAAGTGGGGCCTGATGCGGAGGAAGGCCTCGCATACGATGATAAACGCCGAGATGTTGAGGATGAAGTTGGGGGCCAGATCATGAAAGTCCAGCCCATAGTAGAACATGAGCCCGCGGACAAACGGGTGGAGGGGAAATCCCAGTCCACAAACAAAATGGGTAAGAAAAACTACCCTCTCATAGGGTTCGGGCGTTGGGATGATCTGCCCCGCATCGGGCAGCCGGTGCGCGATATCCGCGGCCAGATATCCGGCTTCCCGTAATTTTTTGACGTTCTCCTCCATGACGGAGGAGACCATCCACTTGCCTCCTGCTCCCGACATGCATGGAGTGGTTTGTGAAGAAGAACGCAAGCTTGGGCGCTAGAGCTCGAGTGTGCGGGAATGGGTAAGCGAGGAAGAAGAAGGCGTGGCTGAAAAAAGTAAATCCTTATCCCTTTATAAGGGCGGAAGAGGCGATGTGTCTCCCCACTTGACTCGTAAAACCGCTTATTCCCCAGGCACTGTAATTGATGGCGTGGTTGGGTTACCCACGTCCGTATTGATGAGAATCCCGTGATAAGGGGAAAATGATCTCTGCTTTGACAAGACATGTCGAGAAAACCGCCTCGCGATATGTGCGGAGCTGGTTGAGAAAAGTGGTTCGAATAATAACCGAGCCATGGCATAATGTCGTGCTATCAAGACATGTCAGCAGATTAGATTTGTGGAAATATTATTCTCTCTACGGTGCTATTTGGAACTTATTTTGCAGGGCCGGACACTATCCTTGTATTCAGAACTCTTCCATGATGTATGCGGAGGAGGAACCCGCCTTGCAATGCCGAACACAAGACTGCGCGCCGGACTCATCGTCATTGAAGCCTGGTTCAGGGGCTACTGAGGGAGTCCTGGATTGGGGGGTCTCCGGACAGCCGGACTATATCCTTTGGCCGGACTGTTGGACTATGAAGATACAAGATTGAAGACTTCATCCCGTGTCCGGATGGGACTCTACTTGGCGTGGAAGGCAAGCTAGGCAATACGGATATGTATATCTCCTCCTTTGTAACCGACCTTGTGTAACCCTAGCCGCCTCCGGTGTCTATATAAACCGGAGGGTGTTAGTCCGTAGGACAACATACAATCATACCATAGGCTAGCTTGTAGGGTTTAGCCTCTCTGATCTCGTGGTAGATCAACTCTTGTACTACTCATATTATCAAGAACAATCAAGCAGGAAGTAGGGTATTACCTCCATCAAGAGGGCCCGAACCTAGGTAAACATCGTGTCCCCTGCCTCCTGTTACCATCCGCCTTAGATGCACAGTTCGGGACCCCCTACCCGAGATCCGCCGGTTTTGACACCGACACGGGTACTTCACAAGGAAGGCATAGGCGTTGGGTGCCTCGTCACTGCATGGAGGTGGGCCGATAAGCTCTAGCATGCCACCGACGAGGAGCTCTGGCGTTCGCCCAATGAAATGGCAAGATCAGCCGCGCACGTCCGCCAGCAAGAGGCAGATCGGTACGTCAAGCACTGCGAGGCGGAGGAGTCGGAGTACTGCCTCCACACTGGGAAGACGCCGCGCACCAGGGAGCTGCTGGCGAGGGGCTGTCAGAATACTGGCCCCAGGAGGGATTATTAGTTTTAGTATTGTTCGTTTTCAATTTTATGCATTGTACCTAGTAGTTAAGTATCATCACGTATATGTGATGATATTATATATATATATATATATATATATATATATATATATATTATGTGATGATCTAATGAACAATTAATATATATATATATATATTATGAATTCTATTTTCTATCTGTTTTTGTATACTAATTTGAATACGCCGTTATCATCCATATATACATAATGGAAAGCGTATATACACACATTGAAACAAAACATATAAGAATGGAAAATAAAGTACACACATTGAAACACAGCAATAAACAGAGCAATACTATGATTGTTGTCAATACAAAGCTATTCACGTCGAAACAACTTTTCAAACTAAAACGCGTCCATGAGAGCATGACCAGCAGCCCTTGCCTAGGGTTGCTCTTGGCTCTGCCTGAACTCGTGCAGGCATTCATCCAAGTGGTCGACACGCTCGTGGTACATTTGAAGCGTGATCTCGAGCTCCAAGTTGGCTATTTCATCGGAGATCATCACCTCGAGGATGCGACAGCCATGTTCCTCTACTGTGTCCAGGTGGACACCTGGGCCAAGGAGGCGGTCGAGCCAACGGACCAGCGCGTTGGAATCCAGCGGGCCGCGGACAAGGCGAACGGAGGCACCCATGCGAACGGTGCGGAGAGCGTCTGGTGTAAGTACGGCGTGGACGACATCTGGTGCAAGTACAACGCTGAGGGCCTCTGCCCACTCCTGGCGAGGAATGGGGGTACTGATCGGACGTGTACCCAGCTGCGACACCGTGTCGACAGCAGGAAAGCACTGATGGATCTGCTCTTGCTGTGTGGCGCACCGCGCCTCTCGCTCTGCGGCGCTCCAATGGTCTCACCGTGCGGCGAGTCGTAGCCTATCGGTGTGGATGCGCCTAGCTTGCTCTACGGTGCGCCATCGATCATGTTGTGTGGCGAGCTGCAGCTTGTTGGCGCTGACATGCCTATCTTGATCCGCAGCGCTCAAGCGCCATGCGCCAAAGGTGTGCTCAACCCTGGCGATGACGCGCATCACAGCGTCGTCCATTGCGTTGCCGGGGAGCACCTCGGCCTCGACGGGCCGTCGCGCCTGCTCGTTTTCCTCGTCGGCGAGGTTGATGGTAGAGGCGGCGCTTTGGTGGGTTGGCATGCTTAGAAAAGGTAGATGTGCTATAGGCTGCGCTTGTCGCCTTCGTGCGTTGCACGCCCCCTACGCGCAATAGCAGGGTGGCGGGAAACAGGTGAGGAAATGGTGGGAAATGGTGGCGTGTTCATAAAACGCCATCAATTAATGGAAACTTAGCATCAAACTAGCACAAGAAGTAGATGATGATCAGATGAACACGGACCACACTAGGGATCCCGTCGGTGATGAATTCATCAATCCCAAATGGTTGAATACTAGCAAGCGTTTGCCCACAACACACATGGCCTATTCCATCTCAAATAGGTCGGATGGATCAAGTGTATGCCACGTATTGCACATTGTCAAAAAGTCACGCGGTAGACCTTCTTTAACATGTGTTAAAAAATAAAAAACAAGGACTTGAGGTTAAATTAGCTGAGGGAATGGGGCATTTTGGTCATTTGACCGAAATGACCCATCCCATCACCTAATTTAACATCGACACAACTTCCCATACAGTCACCCATTCGATGGCTGCTCTAGCCTGAGCACACTTACTTGATAGTTTTCTTACATGAGCTACTGGTGGAACAGCTAGTCCTTGCTGATAGGAATGCCTCTTCGCATCCTTATGGCGCATCCGGATGACCACCCGTCGCACAATGGCCAATGGATGTTGTGTAGACAGAGCATATCACATACGTCTTATTAGAAGCAATCGTCTATGTTATTATTGGTCTTCGCACACATTTCTGATTACAGACCAGTTTGCCGCGTATCACACACATCTTGTTATATTGAACCATTTATGTTCTCTTGCCTAATCACAAACAGTTCATCCGAGTGAACCGTATGTTGTACATCGCACACACCTTGATCGGGATGTCTGTTTCTTTTGTGTTGCCTAATCACAAACAGTTCATCTGAGTGAATCGTATGTTGTACATCGCACACACCTTCATCTGGCTGCCCATTTCTTTTGTTCCTCCTCATCGCAAACAGTTAATTGAACTGAACCGTATGCTCTTCATCGCACATGCAACTAAAACCTGAACCGTGTTTGATGCATCCGTCATCGCAAACGTTTTATACATTTTGACGGTTTTCCTACACCACCGTTTGTGATCATTGCATCGCACACAGTTTCTCGAAGGGTCTCTGATTGTAGTGCCGCGTTAGCAGCATCCTGCAATAGTGAATGAATCAAGAGTGACATGTATAAAAAATTATGAATGGTGGCCATGCCACAAATACAATGTCAACTACATGATCATGTAAAGCAATATGACTATGATGAAGCATGTCATAATAAATGGAACGGTGGAAAGTTGCATGGAAATATATATCAGAATGGCTATGGAAATGCCATAATAGTAGGTATGGTGGCTGTTTTGAGGAAGGTAAATGATGGGTTTATGGTACCAGCGAAAGTTGCGCGGCACAAGAGAGGCTAGCAATGGTGGAAGGGTGAGAATGCGTATAATCCCTAAACTCAACATTAGTCATAAAGAACTCACATACTTATTGCAAAAATCTATAAGTCATCAAAACCAAGCACTATGCGCATGCTCCTAGGGGATAAATTGGTAGGAAAATACCATCGCTCGTCCCCGACCGCCACTCATAAGGAAGGCACTCAAAGAACACCTCATGCTTCAAATTTGTCACACAACGGTTACCATACGTGCATGCTACGGGACTTGCAAACCTCAACACAAGTATTCCTCAATTTCACAATTAATCAACTAGCACAACTCTAATATCACCATCTTTATATCTCAAAACAATTATCAAGTATTAAACTATTCAATGCACTCTATATGAAAGTTTTTATTATACCCATCTTGGATGCTCAGCATATTAGGACTAATTTTATAGCCAAAGCAAATTATCATGATGTTCTAAAAGACTCTCAAAATAATATAAGTGAAGCATGAGGGGTCAATAATTTCTATAAAATAAAACCACCACCGTTCTCTAAAAAGATATAAGCAAAACACTAGAGCAAAATTATCTAGCTCAAAAGATATAAGTGAAGCACATAGAGTATTCTAATAAATTCCGATTCATGTGTGTATCTCCCAAAAGGTGTGTACAGCAAGGATGATTGTGGTAAACAAAAAAGCAAAGACTCAAATCATATAAGACTCTCCAAGCAAAACACATATCATGTGGTGAATAAAAATATAGCATCAAGTAAAGTTACTGATAGACGAAGACAAAAGAGGGGATGCCTTCCATGGCATCCCCAAGCTTAGGCTTTTGGTTGTCCTTGAATTTTACCTTGGGGTGCCTTGGGCATCCCCAATCTTAGCCTCTTGCCACTCCTTGTTCCAAAATCCATCAAATATTTACCCAAAAACTTGAAAACTTCACAACAGAAAACTCAACAGAAAATCTCATGAGCTCCGTTGGTATAAGAAAACAAACCACCACTTTAATGTACTGTAATTAACTCATTATTTATTTATATTGGTGTTAAACCTACTGTATTCCAACTTCTCTATGGTTCATACCCCCCGATACTAGCCATAGTTTCATCAAAATAAGCAAAGAACACACAAAAACAGAATCTGTCAAAATAGAACAGTGTGTAGAAATCTGAAGGTTTCGAATACTTTTGTAACTCCAAAAATTCTGAAAAATTAGGAAGACCAGGACAATTTGTATATTGATCTACTGCAGTTAGAATTGGTATTTTATCGCTCTCTGGTAAAAAATGGAAATTATTTTCATGAGCGCATACTTTCTATTTTTATTAGCAAGATCAAACAACAATCACCCAAGAAGATCCTAAAGGCTTTACTTGGCACAAACACTAATTAAAACATAAAAAACACAATCATAACAGAGGCTACATAAATTATTTATTACTAAATGATACGTCTCCAACATATCTATAATTTTTGATCGCTCCATGCTATATTATCTACTGTTTTAGATTATATTGGGATTTATTTTCCACTTTTATATTATTTTTGGGACTAACCTATTAACCGGAGGCCCAGCCCAGAATTGCTGTTTTTTGCCTATTTCAATGTTTCGGAGAAACAGAATATCAAAAGGAGTCCAAACGGAATGAAACCTTCGGGAACGTGATTTTCTCATCAGATAAGATCTAGGAGACTTGGACCCTCTATCAAGAAAGCCACGAGGCGGTCACGAGGGTGGAG
>NC_041392.1:592763901-592780248 GCF_002162155.2 Triticum dicoccoides | reverse complement strand
CCCTCGAAGCTCCACCGACATACTCCTTCCTCCTATATATACCTACGTACCCCCAAACGATCAGATACAGAGCCAAAAAACTAATTCCACCATCGCAACTTTCTGTATCCTCGAGATCCCATCTTGGGGCCTGTTCCGGAGCTCCGTCGGAAGGGGAATCGATCACGGAGGGCTTCTACATCATCATCCAAGCCCCTCCAATGAAGTGTGAGTAGTTCACCTCAGACCTACGGGTCCATAGTTAGTAGCTAGATGGCTTCTTCTCTCTTTATGGATCTCAATACAATGTTCTCCCCCTCTCTTGTGGAGATCTATTCGATGTAATCTTCTTTTTGCGGTGTGTTTGTTGAGATCGATGAATTGTGGGTTTATGATCAAGTCTATCTATGAATAATATTCGAATCTTCTCTGAATTCTTTTATGTATGATTGGTTATCTTTGCAAGTCTCTTCGAATTATCAGTTTGGTTTGGCCTACTAGATTGGTTTTTCTTGCCATGGGAGAAGTGCTTAGCTTCGGGTTCGATCTTGCGGTGTCCTTTCCTAGTGACAGAAGGGGCAGCAAGGCACGTATTGTATTGTTGCCATCAAGGATAACAAGATGGGGTTTTTATCATATTGCATGAAACTATCCCTCTACATCATGTCATCTTGCTTAAGGCGTTCTTTGTTTTTAACTTAATACTCTAGATGCATGCTGGATAGCGGTCGATGAGTGGAGTAATAGTAGTAGATGCAGGCAGGAGTCGGTCTACTTGTCTCGGACGTGATGCCTATATACATGATCATACCTACATATTCTCATAAATATGCTCAATTCTGTCAATTTCTCAATAGTAATTTTTTCACCCACCATAGAATACGTATGCTCTTGAGAGAAGCCACTAATGAAACCTATGGCCCCTGGGTCTATTCTCATCATATCAATCTCCATTACTTTATTATTGTGTTGCTTTTTATTTTTCCTTTTACTTTTCACTTTGCATCTCTATACCAAAAATACCAAAAAGATTATTTATCATCTCTATCAGATCTCACTTTCATAAGTGACCGTGAAGGGATTGACAACCCCTAAGCGCGTTGATTGCGTTGAGTTATTGTTTTTGTGTAGGTACGAGGGACTCGCGCATAGCCTCCTACTGGATTGATACCTTGGTTCTCAAAAACTGAGGGAAATACTTACGCTACTTTGTTGCATCATCCTCTCCTCTTCAGGGAAATCCAACGCAGTGCTCAAGAGGTAGCAAGAAGAATTTCTGGCGCCGTTGCCGGGGAGTCTGCGCAAAAGTCAACATACCAAGTACCCATCACAATACCTATCTCACGCATTACATTATTTGCCATTTGCCTCTCGTTTTCCTCTCCCCCACTTCACCCTTGCCGTTTTATTCGCCCTCTCTCTCTATCCTCCCTCTCTATTTGCCTCTTTTTGCCCGTTGCTTTTCGTTTGCTTGTGTGTTAGTTTGCTTTCTTGTCGCGATGGCTCAAGATAATACCAAATTGTGTGACTTCACCAATACCAACAATAATGATTTCCTTAGCACTCCGATTGCTCCTCTTACCGATGTTGAATCTTGTGAAATTAATGCTGCTTTGCTGAATCTTGTCATGAAAGATCAATTCGCCGGCCTTCCTAGTGAAGATGCCGCTACTCATCTGAATAGCTTTGTTGATTTATGTGATATGCAAAAGAAGAAAGATGTTGATAATGATATTGTTAAATTGAAGCTATTTCATTTTTCGCTTAGAGATCATGCTAAAGCTTGGTTTTCATCTTTGCCTAAAAATAGTATTGATTCTTGGAACAAGTAGAAAGATGCTTTTATATCTAAGTATTTTCCTCCCGCTAAGATCATCTCTCTTAGAAACGATATTATGAATGTTAAGCAACTTTATCATGAACATGTTGCACAAGCTTGGGAGAGAATGAAATTAATGATATGTAATTGCCTTACTCATGGTTTGAATTTGTGGATGATTATACAAAAATTTTATGCCGGATTGAATTTTGCTTCTAGAAATCTTTTAGATTCGGCCGCAGGAGGCACTTTTATGGAAATCACTTTAGGAGATGCTACTAAACTCCTAGATAATATTATGGTTAATTATTCTCAATGGCACACTGAAAGATCCACTAATAAAAAAGTGCATGCGATAGAAGAAATTAATGTTTTGAGTGGAAAGATGGATGAACTTATGAAATTATTTTCTATTAAGAGTGTTTCTTCTAATCCTAATGATATGCCTTTGTCTACTTTGATTGAGAATAATAATGAATCTATGGATGTGAATTTTGTTGGTAGGAATAATTTTGGTAACAACGCGTATAGAGGGAATTTTAATCCTAGGCCTTATCCTAGTAATCCTTCTAATAATTATGGAAATTCCTACAACAACTCTTATGGAAATTATAATAAGATTCCCTCTGATTTTGAATCTAATATTAAAGAATTTATTACTTCACAAAAGAATTTTAATGCTATAATTGAGGAAAAAATTCTTAAGATTGATGATTTGGCTAGGAACGTTGATAGAATTTCTCTTGAGGATGATTCTTTAAAGCTTAGATCTATTCCTCCTCAGCATGACATCAATGAGTCTCTCAAAGCCATGAGAATTTCCATTGATGAGTGCAAGGAAAGAACCGCTAGGACGCGTGCTATGAAAGATGCCTTTAGTAAAGCGTGTTCTTCCAATTCCTATAAAAATCAAGATGAAGATCTAAAAGTTATTTATGTGTCTCCTATTAAATCCTTGTTTTGCAATATGAATCTTGATGAACCTGAATATAATCCACCTTTACCTAAAAGGCGTTCTAAAAATTCGGAGTATTTAGATCTTGATGATGAAATTGATAAAAGTGGGATTGAAAGAAATAAAACTCTAGATGTTGCTAAACCAACTATATTGGATTTCAATTTAATTATGAAAGTTGCTCTTTAATTGATTGTATTTCCTTGTTGCAATCCGTGCTAAAATCTCCTCATGCTTATAGTCAAAATAAAGCCTTTACCGAACATATCGTTGATGCCTTGATGGAATCTTATGAAGAAAAACTTGAGTTGAAAGTTTCTGTCCCTAGAAAACTTTACGATGAGTGGGAAACAACTATTAAAATTAAAATTAAAGATTATGAGTTTTATGCTTTGTGTGATTTGGGTGCTAGTGTCTCTACTATTCCCAAAACTTTGTGTGATTTGCTAGATTCCCGTGATTTTGATGATTGCTCTCTAAACTTGCATCTTGCGGATTCCACTATTAAGAAACCTATGGGAAGAATTAATGATGTTCTTATTGTTGCAAATAGGAATTATGTGCCCATAGCTTTTATCATTCTTGATATAGATTACATTCCTTCTTGCCCTATTATTCTCGGTAGACCTTTCCTTAGAACGGTTGGTGCAATTATTGATATGAAGGAAGGGAATATTAGATTTCAATTTCCATTAAAAAAGGGCATGGAACACTTTCCTAGAAATAAAATAAAATTACCATATGAATCTATCATGAGAGCCACTTATGGATTGCCTACCAAAGATGGCAATACCTAGATCTATTCTTGCTTGTTATGCCTAGCTAGGGGCGTTAAACGATAGCGCTTGTTGGGAGGAAACCCAATTTTATATTTATTCCTTGATTTTTGCTCCTGTTTAGTCATAAATAATTTATCTATAATCTGTTTTGGTTTAGTTTTTTGTGTTTAATTAGTGTTTGTGCCAAGTAGAACCGTTGGGAAGACTTGGGGAAAGTCTTGTTGAACTTGCTGTAAAAAACAGAAACTTTAGCGCTCACGAGAACTGCTGTCATTTTTATTTGGAAAGTGATATTTAGTTAATTATTTTTTCATATGATTAATAGATAAATTCCTCACATCCCGCAATTTATTTTAGAATTTTTGGGGTTCCAGATCTTCCGCTAGCTACATATTACTACAGACTGTTCTGTTTTTGACAGATTCTGTTTTTCGTGTGCTGTTTGCTTATTTTGATGAATCTATGGCTAGTAAAATAGTTCATAAACCATAGAGAAGTTGGAATACAGTAGGTATAACACCAATATAAATAAATAATGAGTTCATTACAGTACCTTGAAGTGATCTTTTATTTTCTTTCGCTAACAGAGCTCACGAGATTTTCTACTTTAAGTTTTGTGTTTTCAAGTTTTTAATTTTGGGTAAAGATTTGATGGATTATGGAACAAAGTGTGGCAAGAGCCTAATCTTGGGGATTCCCATGGCACCCACAAGATAATCCAAGGACACCAAAAAGTCAAAGCTTGGGGATGCCCCGGAAGGCATCCCCTCTTTCGTCTACTTCCATCGGTAATTTTACTTGGAGCTATATTTTTATTCACCACATGATATGTGTTTTGCTTGGAGCGTCTTGTGTTATTTGTGTCTTTGTTTGTTAGTGTGCCAAAATCATCCTTGATTTACACACCTTTTGAGAGAGCCATACACAATTTGGAATTTGATAGAATACTCTATGTGCTTCACTTATACCTTTTGAGCTTTATAGTTTTGCTCTATGTGCTTCACTTATATCTTTTGAGCTTTATAGTTTTGCTCTAGTGCTTCACTTGTATCTTTTAGAGCACAGTGGTGGATTTGTTTTATAGAAACTATTGATCTCCCATGCTTCACTTAGATTATTTTGAGAGTCTTTAATAGCATGGAAATTTGCTTAATAATAATATGCATGGTATTCAAGATTTGTAGAACTTTCTTTTGAGTGCGTTGAATACTAAGAAAATATTGATGCTTGATAATTGTTTTGAGATATGAAGATGGTGATATTAGAGTCATGCTAGTTGAGTAGTTTGAAATTGAGAAATACTTGTGTTAAAGTTTGTGATTCCCGTAGCATGCACGTATGGTGAACCGTTATGTGATGAAATCGGAGCATGATTTATTTATTGATTGTCTTCCTTATGAGTGGTGGTCGGGGAAGAGCGATGGTCTTTTCCTACCAATCTATTCCCCTAGGAGCATGCGTGTAATACTTTGTGTTGATAACTTCTAGATTCTTGCAATAAGTATATGAGTTCTTTATGACTAATGTTGAGTCCATGGATTATATGCACTTTCCTTCCTTCCACCATTGCTAGCCTCTCTAATACCGCGCACTTTTCGCCGGTATCATACACCCACCATATACCTTCCTCAGAACAGCCACCATACCTACCTATCATGGCATTTCCATAGCCATTCCGAGATATATTGCCATGCAAATTTCCACCGTTCCGTTTAATATGACACGCTCCATCATTGTCATATTGCTAGCATGATCATGTAGTTGACATCGTATTTGTGGCAAAGCCACCGTTCATAATTCTTTCATACATGTCGCTCTTGATTCATTGAATATCACGGTACACCGCCGGAGGCATTCATATAGAGTCATATTTTGTTCTAAGTATTGAGTTGTAAGAAAAATAAAAAGTGTGATGATCATCATTTTTAGAGCATTATCCCAAGTGAGGAAAGGATGATGGAGACTATGATTCCCCCACAAGTCGGGATGAGACTCCGAACGAAAAAAAAGAGGCCATAAAAAACAGAAAAGGCCCAAACAAAAAAAAGAGAGAAAAAGAGAGAAGGGACAATGTTACTATCCTTTTACCACACTTGTGCTTCAAAGTAGCACCATGATCTTCATGATAGAGAGTCTCTCATTTTGTCACTTTCATATACTAGTGGGAATTTTTCATTATAGAACTTGGCTTGTATATTCCAATGATGGGCTTCCTCAAAATGCCCTAGGTCTTCATGATCAAGCAAGTTGGATGCACACCCACTTAGTTTCTTTTGTTGAGCTTTCATATACTTATAGCTCTAGTGCATCCATTGCATGGCAATCCCTACTCACTCGCATTGATATCTATTGATGGGCATCTCCATAGCCCGTTGATACGCCTAGTTGATGTGAGACTATCTTCCCCTCTTTTTGTCTTCTCCACAACCACCATTCTATTCCACATACAGTGCTATATCCATGGCTGACGCTCATGTATTGCGTGAAGATCGAAAAGGTTTTGAAAATGTCAAAAGTATGAAACAATTGCTTGGCTTGTCATCGGGGTTGTGCATGATTTAAATACTTTGGGTGGTGAAGATAGAGCATAGCCAGACTATATGATTTTGTAGGGATAGCTTTCTTTGGCCATGTTATCTTGAGAAGACATAATTGCTTTGTTAGTATGCTTGAAGTATTATTATTTTTTATGTCAACATGAACTTTTGTCTTGAATCTTTTGGATCTGAATATTCATACCACAATTAAGAAGATTTCCATTGAAATTATGCCAAGTAGCACTCCGCATCAAAAATTCTCTTTTTATCATTTACCTACTCGAGGACGAGCGGGAATTAAGCTTGGGGATGCTTGATACATATCCAACGTATCTATAATTTTTGATCGCTCCATGCTATATTATCTACTGTTTTGGACTATATTGGGCTTTATTTTCCACTTTTATATTTTTTTTGGGACTAACCTATTAACCGAAGGCCCAACCCAGAATTGTTGTTTTTTGCCTATTTCAATGTTTCGGAGAAACATAATATCAAACGGAGTCCAAACGGAATGAAACCTTCGGGAACGTGATTTTCTCATCAGATAAGATCCAGGAGACTTGGACCCTCCGTCTCCTATATAAGCGAAGCACACAGAGTATTCTAACAAATTCCAAATCATATATGGCTCTCTCAAAAGGTGTGTACAGCAAGGATGATTGTGGTAAACTAACAAGCAAAGACTCAAATCATACAAGACGCTCCAAGCAAAACACATATCATGTGGTAAATAAAAATATAGCTCCAAGTAAAGTTACTGATAGAAGTAGACGAAAGAGGGGATGCCTTCCGGGGCATCCCCAAGCTTTGGCTTTTAGGTGTACTTAGATTATCTTGGGGGTGGCATGGGCATCCCCAAGCTTAGGATCTTGCCACTCCTTGTTCCATAATCCATCAAATCTTTACCCAAAACTTGAAAACTTCACAACACAAAACTTAAAGTAGAAAATCTCGTGAGCTCCGTTAGCGAAAGAAAACAAAAGACCACTTCAAGGTACTGTAATGAACTCATTCTTTATTTATATTGGTGTTATACCTACTGTATTCCAACTTCTCTATGGTTTATAAACTATTTTACTAGCCATATATTCATCAAAATAAGCAAACAACACACGAAAAACAGAATCTGTCAAAAACAGAACAGTCTGTAGTAATCTGTAGCTAGCGCAAGATCTGGAACCCCAAAAATTCTAAAATAAATTGCTGGACGTGAGGAATTTATCTATTAATAATCTTCAAAAATAATTAACTAAATATCACTTTCCAAACAAAAATTACAGCAGTTCTCGTGAGCGCTAAAGTTTCTGTTTTTTACAGCAAGTTCTACAAGACTTTCCCCAAGTCTTCCCAACGGTTGTACTTGGCACAAACACTAATTAAACACAAAAGACACAGAAAAAACAGAGGCTAAATAATTTATTTATTACTAAACAGGAGAAAAAAGCAAGTAATAAAAATAAAATTGGGTTGCCTCCCAACAAGCGCTATCGTTTAACGCCCCTAGCTAGGCATAACAAGCAAGAATAGATCTAGGTATTGCCATATTTGGTAGGCAATTCTTCAATGAGGCATCTACCATATTTAGGAATTTCTTTCTTTTTATTAATTATCAAACTTTTAGGAACAAGATTGAAAAATTCTTTTGTAACAAATGGTTCCTTAATGATAGCAAAAAGATTGGGATGAATACTTATAGATTTGAGATCCGCATCCTTACTAGAGGATTCACCCTTATTTTTAGGAACGTACATAAGCTTGGAAAGTTTAGTGGAAGGACTTGGAGTATTCTTTACGGAAGAAAAAGCGGTTCCCAAGTTGGTAAAAATATTCTCAAGTTTATCGATCCTAATGGAATCATGATATATTTTCTCATTAACTATGGGTTACTTTTCTTTAATATCTTTCAAAGTAACTCCTACTTTAGATCCATATTGAGAGATTTGGTTGTGGATCTTTTTATCCACATTTTCAATTAACTCTACGGTAGCAACCTTATTTTCAATAATCTCAAGCCTTTGCATTACATGCTCCAAAGTTAATATAGTTCCATTAACCAAGAGCGGGGGTGAGCCAAATAAATCTAACATAGAATTATAAGAATCAAAAGTATGGCTACCCAAAAAGTTTCCTCCGATAATAGTATCAAGAACATAACGGTTCCAAGGGGTAATGCCTACATAAAAATTGCGAAGGAGAATGGTAGTAGATTGCTTCCTAGTAGATTTATTTTGAGCATTGCAAATTCTATACCAAGCATCTTTTAGATTTTCACCCTCCCCTTTCTTAAAATTTAGAATTTCATTCTCGGGAGACAACGGAGAAGATAAGGGACTAGCCATAATGACAAGCAAACAAACTAACACACAAGCAAACAAAAAAGCAAGCGGGCAAAAAGAGGCAAATAGAGAAAGAGAGGGAGGATAGAGAGAGAGGGCGAATAAAATGGCAAGGGTGAATTGGGGGGAGAGGAAAACGAGAGGCAAATGGCAAATAATGTAATGCGGGAGATAAGGGTATGTGATGGGTACTTGGTATGTTGACTTTTGCGTAGACCTCCCCGGCAACACCGCCAGAAATCCTTCTTGCTACCTCTTTTAGCACAGTGTTGGTTTTCCCCGAAGAGGAAGGGATGATGCAGCAGAGTAGCGTAAGTATTTCCCTCAGTTTTTGAGAAACAAGGTATCAATCCAGTAGGAGGCTACGCGCGAGTCCCTCGCACCTGCACACAACAAATAAATCCTCGCAACCAACACAAATAGGGGTTGTCAATCCCTATAGGGCCACTTACGAGAGTGAGATCTGATCGATATGATAAGATAATATTTTTGGTATTTTTATGATAAAGATGCAAGGTAAAATAAAGGCAAAGTAAATAACTAAGTAGTAGCAGATTGATATGATAAAGATAGACCCGGGGGCCATAGGTTTCACTAGTGGCTTCTCTTGAGAGCATAAGTCTTCTATGGTGGGTGAACAAATTACTGTTGAGCATGATCATGATCGAAGGATCCAGATCATGATCCTTATCATGATCGAAGGATCCAGATCATGATCCTTTTGGACTCCCTAGCCCATTTATTCCGGACTGCCCGATCATGATCGAAGGATCCAGATCATCCCCCCTTTCGTATATATATATATAGTCCCATAGCCCATCTTTAGACCCAAACCCTAAAATCGAGGACATATGTCCCCGCCGCCGCCGCCACACTCAAGAGAAACACCTCGGGATCCTCCCATTCCCCACCGAGCCAATCAATCACCAGCCTCATCCGCCCCCGTTCTAAAATTCGATCTGCCTCCTCTTCCCTCCTCTGCTTGATCCCGAGTGGATCGTGAGCACCAGCGCCTCCCGCCGCCTGCGCGTCCACACCGCCGGCGACAACAACAACAACAACAGGTCATGTCGCCGGCCTCGTCCCGCTCATTTTCCTTCCCTGCCTTCTCTTCATTTGCTCACTGTGCTCCTCTCTCTCTCAACCTCTCTAATCTCTCTCGCTTCTCCCTTCTCTAGCAGGGACTAGACACCAGGGACGCTCGCGTCCACGATCTTCAAGTGCCGCCGCCTGGAGCTTCTTCGTCGGAGGCCTTCGCTTCGTCGGTGTCGTCGGCGTCCATCCCCGCCTGAACCTCATGCTCAAGGAGCCCCATGCCGAGCTCCTCCTCCCTGCCTTCACCTCGGCCTCGTCCAGGAGACAAGCGAACACATCAGTCCCTCCATGGACCGAGCCACTCGTCCAGCAAGGCCACTCTGCTCCCACAAGCGAGCCGCCGCTAAATCCCTTCCTCATCGACTCCAGCAAGCCTCGTCAGAGTCCAAGCCGTCGACGTCCCAGGCCTGGAGCGGCGCCCCTCCACCCCCTGCACCTGCATCGCGCCTCTCCCGTCCTCTGCTTCGCCCGTGGATGAGCGAGACGACCGCGCTCGAGTCTATGTTGACCTCGCCCGCTCGATTCCCTGTCTCGCCTTAGTTCTCGCCGTCTCACTGCCGGATCCCGTCGTCCCCGTCACCCACTTGTCACCGGTGGTCGCCTCCGTGCCAAGTCCCTCGCCGCGCTGCAGGTCGCTTCGTTGACCAGGCCTCCTCTGCCCTGAACACCGTCAACCGGTCGAACCAGCCGAACCCGCTCGGTCCTGCCGGCTCGCACGAACTGGTCTGGCCCGATCCGTCCCAACCGGCCCCGACCCCTGCCCGTCTTCAGCAGGCCCACTAGACCCAGGGTGAGCGTCCTCATGCTATCCATCGCCCTGGACGAGATATTCTCTCTTGCCCATGCTCATGTGTAGCCTAGTTCATCCCAGATCCAGCCCGGTGCATGTTTTTTCCTGTCTGCGAATTTATCTTTTATTCCAGAGAGAGCAGTTTTGCAGAAAACCCCTCATGTTTCATGCATATATATAATAACTCATGAACTATGCATCATATGTAAAATCATTATATATGAAAAATGCTTAGAATCTTGTCTAGTTTCATAATATGCCACTTTCATGCATGTTTAAAATGCTTAAAATGTTGTTTGATTAAATTTTGCTCAAATGCCATGTTAAAATTCTTTATTTCATAACTAAATAACCGTAGCTCCAAACTTAACAAACTTTATACGTAAATAGGGTAGAAAATGCCTAGTTTAACATGGTGGCATCATTTTGCATGTTTAATAACTATAAAATATGGTTTAGGGCAGAGCAGTACCAAATCCATAATTTGCATATGAGGATTTTCCGGAATTGTTGTTTGTTATTTCCGGCCTCATTTAAACTTGCCTAGATAGGTAGTTTTCATATGCTTCACCCCTTGCCATGCTAACCAACATTTAATATTGTTGAGTACTTAAACGGGAGAGAACTAAATAATTGTTGTGGTGTTTCGTCAATATGCAACTCGTTGCATACTGAGCTCCACTTAACTTGTAGTTTTGTTTGCGAACTTTGCCATACCATGCATTTTTAATTCGGACATGCATCATACCTGGTTGTGCATCATGTCATGTCCATGTGATGGTTGTTTACTATGTTGCTTGCTTCTTTCCGGGATGCTTCTCTCATTAGCTTCGGTTCCGTTCCAGAGTTGTGAGGATTCGTTCGACTATGTCTGTTTGCCTTCTACTTGGACTCGTTCTTCTTCCTTCCGGGATCTCAGGCAAGATGACCATACCCTCGAAATCACTTCTATCTTTGCTTGCTTGTTGTTCGCTCTATTGCTATGCCGCGATACCTACCACTTGCTATATCATGCCTCCCTTTTTGCCATGTCAAGCCTCTAACCCTCCTTTCCTAGCAAACCGTTGTTTGGATATGTTACCGCTTTGCTCAGCCCCTC
Organism: Triticum dicoccoides; assembly: GCF_002162155.2. Classification (NCBI taxonomy): domain Eukaryota; kingdom Viridiplantae; phylum Streptophyta; class Magnoliopsida; order Poales; family Poaceae; genus Triticum; species Triticum dicoccoides. The sequence continues at coordinate 592,768,856 of NC_041392.1, read as the reverse complement.
TTATAGTGTTGCTAGTTGCATGTGAAGATGAAGTTTGTTCCATGTTGGAACATGGATATTGTTTGGGATATCACAATATATCTTTTTTTACTTTAATGCGTCTATATACTTGGTAAAGGGTGGAAGGCTCGGCCTTATGCCTGGTGTTTTGTTCCACTCTTACCGCCCTAGTTTCCGTCATACCGGTGTTATGTTCCTTGATTTTGCGTTCCTTATGCGATTGGGTGTTATGGGAACCCCTTGGCAGTTCGCTTTGAATAAAACTCCTCAAGCAAGGTCCAACCTTGGTTTTACATTTGCCTAACAACCTATAACCTTCCCTTGGGTTTTTGCTAGCCCGAGGGTCATCTTTATTTTAAGGGACAATTCCATTTATCCCCCTAACTTGAGCCACCACCTGGCATTTGCCCCTAATTTCCAAGTATGCTAAAAAATACCCCTCTTTCGTCAAGTCACCTTACAGAAATGCCCTTGCCATCCGGTCAAATGGGTTTGACCGTCTGGTGAATAGTAACATGGGGAACAGTAAATTCGAAAAAAATAGCAAAAAAATCAAAAAAATCTGAAATTTTGTGGGATCGAAGATACTTAAGGGCGCAAGGTGTGTGCAAATTTTCGCATTGTTTGGACATTCCAGGAACTCTGGGAAAGGAAAAAAATTCAATCTATACGCTGTGAACAGTAAATTCAAAAAAAATAGTAAGAAAATTTTTAAAAATATGAATTTTTTTGGCATCAAACAGGCTTGGGTGCGCGAGGCGCTTGCAAATTTTTGTGATCAAATGGCATGCGAGGTGCTCTAGCAAAGAAACAAAATAGTGCATTTTTTCAAAGTTTTTTCCTGCGCCAAATTTTGTTTTTTTCTCCACGAGCTGCTACAGTGTCGAAACGCAAAAAAAAATCCATGCTCCTTGCGCACCCCAGCCTCTTTGTGCGAAAAAATTTCATATTTTTTTGAATTTTCTTGCTATTTTTTTGAATTTACTGCTCACGGCATACATTTTAAAGTTTTCCGTTTGACACGAGCTGCTGGAATGTCCAAACTATGCCAAAATTTGCACGCGCCTTGCTCCCTTGAGTATCTTCGATCCCACAAAATTTCAGATTTTTTTGATTTTTTTGCTATTTTTTTGAATTTACTGTTCACCATTTTCTATTCACTAGACGGTCAAACCCCTTTGACCGGATGGTAACGGCACAGAAGGGCATTTTTGTAAGGTGACTTGACGAAAGAGGGGTATTTTTGAGTATACCTAAAAATTAGGGGCAAATGCCAGGTGGTGGCTCAAGTTAGGGGGATAAATGGAATTGTCCCTTATTTTAAACCCCCCGGGCCAGTGCTCCTCTGAGTGTTGGTCTGAAACGGGCAACCTGCGAGGCCACCTCAGGGCAACTTGAGGGTTGGTTTTACTCGTAGCTTGACCTATCCGGTGTGCCCTGAGAACGAGATACATGCGACTCCTATCGGGATTTGTCGGCACATCGGGCGGCTTTGCTGGTCTTGTTTTACCATTGTCGAAATGTCCTGTAACCGGGATTCCAAGACTGATCGGGTCTTCTTGGGAGAAGGAATATCCTTCGTTGACCGTCAGAGCTTGTGATGGGCTAAGTTGGGACACCCCTGCAGGGTTTGAACTTTCGAAAGTCGTGCCCGTGGTTATGGGCAAATGGGAATCTGTTAATATCCCGTTGTAGAGAACTTGACACTTAACTTTATTTAAATGAATCAACAGCGTGTGTAGCCGTGATGGTCTCTTCTCGGCGGAGTCCGGGAAGTGAACACGGTTCTTGTGTTATGCTTGAACGTAAGTAGATTCATGATCACTTCAGTTCACGACCGTTGCGTTGCTTCTCTTCTCGCTCTTATTTGCGTAAGTTAGCCACCATATATGCTTAGTGCTTGCTGCAGCTCCAGCTCACTACCCTTTCCTACCCATAAGCTTAAATAGTCTTGATCTCGCGGGTGTGAGATTGCTGAGTCCTCGTGACTCATGGATACTTCCAAACAGTTCCAGGTGCCGATGATACCAGTGCAGGTGGCGCAACCGCGATCAAGTGGGAGCTCAATGAATATCTTGTTCGTTGTGTTGTTTCATTTCCCATTGATCAGTAGTGGAGCCCAGTTGGGACGATCGGGGATCTAGCATTTGGGGTTGTCTTCTTTTATTTTGGTTCCGTAGTCGGACCTTGATTGTATTCTGGATGATGTATGTTTAACTTGTATTGTGTGAAGTGGCGATTGTAAGCCAACTCTTTATCCCTTTCTTATCCAGTACATGGGATTGTGTGAAAATTACCCCTCTTGCAACAAACCTACCATGCGGCTATGCCTCTAAGCGTGCCCTGACACGTGGGAGATATATCCGCATTGTGGGTGTTACACCACAAAAGTACCTTTGGGCCAGGAGACGTTGGACAACTTGCTCACCATGGCTCCTCCTTACTCCGCGTGCTGGCCATCCACCACCTTTGGCTTCACGTTAAAGACTTTGAGCCACAACCCGAAGTGGGGTTGGATGCGGAGGAAGGAATTCTGGGACAGATCATGGAAATCTATCCCGTAATAATACATCAGCCCACGGACGAAAGGGTGGAGTGGAAACCCTAGCCCGCGGAAGAAATGTGGGATGAACACTACCCTCTCGGTGTGCTTCGGCGTGGGGACGACTTGTCCCTCGGTCGGTAGGTGGTGAGTAATCTCCTTCGCCAAGTATCGGGCCGCCCGAAGCTCAGTAATGTCCTCCTCCTTGACAGAGGAGACCATCCAGTTGCCTTGACCTCCGGATCCGGACATGGTTGCTTGAGTGGAAAGGAGATGAGAACTTGGGCACTGGAGCTCGAGATTGGAAAGGCGGAGACAGAGAGAGGGCGAGAGAGAGGAAAGGGAATCCTTATCCCCTCATAAAGGCAACAAATATTAAACGCCTCCTCACTCACCTTAATATTTGCCTATTTGTAGCGACCCGACCTCAAACGGTCAAGTCTCTGTGTTTTAGTGTCATCCCTGGATTGGTAATGCCGACACACACAGTACTTGAAGGATTTATAACAGAGTAGCAATCACACACTTATTACATCGAATGTCTCCAAAGAGAACTTATTACAATAACTTGGCTTAAGGCCATCTAATGCGATAACAACGAAAGGCTTGGAAGATAAGTGAGTCCATCAACTCCAACGGCATAGCTGAGCTGCACGGCAACGACCTAATGAACCTTACTCCTCATCTGGAAAGTCTGCAACATAATACGTTGCAGCCCGAGAACGGGTCAGCACATGGAATATGCTGGCAAAGTAACACAATAGAGCAAGAACAGAATAATTCTATCACTACATGCATATTTGGCTGGTGGAAAGCTCTATGGTTACAGTTTTGTGTAAAGCCAATTTTTCCCTACAACAAAGGAATATATTTTATTTAAATATCATGGTAGTTGAACAACATTGAGAAGGTAACCCCAACTCAATCCCAAATAAAGTATTTAATAACCCAACAAATTGAATTAAGAGTGATGAGATACATGTGATAACCCAAGTACTAGATACTCAAGATTGTCCATAACCGGGGACACGGCTAACCATGATTAGATTTTACACTCTGCAGAGGTTTGCGCACTTTTCCCCACAAGACCCGATCGCCTCCGTTGGAATTTTCGCACTGCACGGTGTTTGAGAAACGGATGACCTAGACACAGTCTTTCAGAAACATTAACTCTTTACTCCGGGTAGACCATACCAAACCTACAAAACCCACTACCTGCTGATCTACCTCTTCAAGAGCTTCATGTAACTTACTCAACTATGCTAGAGCCCATAATAGCTTGTGGCTGCACACGGAAGTTTCTAGCATGAATCATCTCAGTTCCCTTTGATCCTGGGTGGCGGTCCATAGGAAGATCACACGGGTACCCCGGGATTTCCAAAAAAACAGACAACACTGGGTTCCCTAGGTGCCTCAATCCACCCAGATGTGTATTCAAGTTGCCACCTTAAGTTGAATTATTAATTAACAATCTCACATCTTTCATGGATTTCACTCAAACCCAAACCATGTCTACAAGCATAGCATAGCAATAAGCAACGCGCAGAAGTAACTCCCAAGGGTTTGATATTAATAGGGTAATAGGTTCTACCTCAATAACTACTTCCCAACCCACAAGTTAAAGACATCCTAAGCATGCAATGTTTGAGGATTGGAACTAATGCATAAAAACTGGGTATGAAAAGAGTATGATCAAATGTGTTACTTGCCTTGCTGACGATCCGCGAAACCTAGAGACTCGTAGTAACACGCTTCGCACTCCGGGTGTTCTATCGCAAACAAGCAATAACATACATAAGCAACAAGCAAAGATGCACAAGAAAAACTCAAATAAGAGAGGTTTACCAGAAAGTTCAACATAAGAACTCCGGTACGCAAAAAGAATCAAATCAAACGGAGCAACGAAACTCAAACGGCGAGAGAAACAAGATCTGTTTACTAATCTGGACCTAGGTCAAATTTTACAGTAGCAAAAACTTGTGCAAGTTGGTTATACAGAAAGAGGGTCTCGAGACGAAGATCTAGGTGCTTGAATCACCTGATTCCGACTAACGAGCGAAAAGATAAACAGAAACTAAGGTCGGATGAGAAATCGCGATCGAGAATAATCACGGATAAATCCGATAAAAAGAAAACTGACGAACAGACTAACGAACGAGCATTCGTTAACTGTAACTAACGGGCGAAAACCGTTCATTAAGACGAACATACGGACGAACGTCCGCTAATTAGAAGAACCGAGAAAAACCGGTGAACCAATTTAAAAAAACAAACTAGGGTTTCTAAAAAAACTGAACGGTTTTTAAAAAAATGACGACTCGGGATCCGGCGCGGTACCTCCGGCGAGGCGAGGTTGGGCGGCGGGGTGGCGGCTCGCGGGGCAGCGGGGCTCGGCGGCGGCAGGCGCGGGCAG